>NW_017306499.1:1019358-1025216 GCF_000935625.1 Nanorana parkeri
GATATGACCGCCGGTTCCGACAAGCTCTCATTTTAATGACAACTGGTCCGTGCAATAGAAAAAGTTTGGCGGAGCTAGCTGTCACTGCTAGCTCCGCCCAATCATTTTCTCCTTTTTCTCTACTTTTTCTATTCTGCTCGGTACCATAGAGGGACGGAGCAGAATAGAATAGCTGAGCTGAATGCTGCTCTCTGGCATTCGGCTATTCACTCACTGCTGTTCGGCCCCTATGTGAATAGGAGCGTATGGCAGGGAGTGAGCTGCCAGAGCTACCTTCTGAAGTCCTTCTGCACTTCGGTCGGCCGAACATGCAGAGCATGATTGGCTGACCGAAGTGCAGCGGAAGGCAGCCGATGTACGGCTGAAATCAGCCGTTCAAGCCAGAAGTGAATAGCCGAACAGCATTCGGCTCACTTCACTTCGGCTGGGTTATTCACTTGGCTGCTTATGGCAGCTTTGTGAATAACCCTTCAAAGTAGGTCTAGAGGCACTCACGGGTCCTACAGCAGAGATAAGTCAAAGCATCAGCATTTTATTGTCAACGTTTCGATGGAGCTCAGTGCGTCTTCATCAAGACCATCTTGTTAAAGATTGACTGAGGGCCACTTGCTGTATACCATGAGGCGTGATGCCAAACCTATTGAAAAATACATACTGTACATACTTTATGGTCTTCAAACAAAAGAAGAATGAATAAGTTATAAGTGTTCAAGTGTATGCTACCATACAGCACAACATTTCTTCAGTAGTCACAATAGAATAAATTATTTTTTGAATGATGCCAAATTGGTATTGCTACCTTTGTCCCCATTTGGGAGATTTCTCCTTATTGTCTGTTTGACAGGTTTTAGACTATGAAAGGAAGTGAGGAACAATATTCAAACGCTCGTCTATTTGACAGGTGTCAGGCAGAACAGGAAACAAAGGGAACCCTTCTCTACCACCAACAACAAGGACACAAACAGTATTAAAACAATTTTGTAATAGAGTGAGGAAGGTTTAGAATCTCTGTCACGATTTTATTGCCGTGTTCCAGGAGGCAGATTCCTACTCACTTCTTGGCCAGGAAGTCCAACTAAATTAGAAGAGAAGAGAAGAGGAGACTCCTCTATGGGGACGCAGACAGCTTTTGCAAAAACCTGACAGGTTTGACCATTTTCGACTGCAGTTTGGATTTGTGTATCACTCAGCTGTAGATCCGCGAATCATCTCTGAATTGGTGCTGACACTGTCCTTCCTTCTGGAGGGTGGCTACTTTTGTTTCTCATGATCCCTGTGTGTGTTGTAAAGTAGTCACCGCTCCATGCTCGTTCCGGTAAGGGACTACAATCTTGAACAGTACTCCAAATCTAACGTTTTTAGGCCGGAAGGGTAGGTGCTTAAGCAGCTTTGAGGAGCATAGCAAACAAAGGTTCTTAGTGTATGATGGGTGTCTTAGTCCAGTCTGGTTGCAGTCCGGTCAGTACTTCTGTGAACATACAGTTGCACAGGAAGCTGAAAAACGAAATATGGAGATGTCCTTCCAGCTAGGCAGTGTCGCAGGGATTTGTGAATTGCAGGAGAGGGTGCATGGAATTACAAATACTTTTCCAGGTAAAACAGCCCTCATACATACATTTTATTTATTTATTACAGGTAATTATATAGTGCACATTTACATCAGTCCCTGCCCTCAAGGAGCTTACAATTTAAGGCCCCTATCGCACATGCATAGGGCCAATGTAGACAGGCCCTATCTACATTGGCCCTATGTATGACCAATGTAGATTGGCCATGCATAGGGCCAATGTAGATGGAGCCCTATCTACATTGGCCCTATGCATGGCCAATGTAGATAGGGCCTACCAATGGGCCATTAATGTAGGCCAATTGGCTACATTAATTGGCCAATGTAGACAGGAGCCAACTAACCTTTTAGCATGTCTTTGGAGTTTGGGAGGAGACCGGAGTACCTGGGGGAATTTCACGCAAGCACAGGGAGAACATACAAACTCCTTGCAGATAGTGTCCTGACCGGGATTTCAGCTGTGTATTTACCAGATTGGCAGAGATTCATCTGTAGAGCGACCCTGTCAGGTTTTAAAAAATACTGCTGAAAGTTCCTACAATAGAGGAGGTATTATACTCACATCTGCAGTGTCCAATATCTACTACTTTTCATCAGTTGCAGCTCCACCGTACTCCAGCATTTGACATTTCTTGGAATGTTGGATAACTGCATCCACCCACCATGTGCTGAATTTCTTTTTTTTAATTTCACATTCCTTTACTTATAGACCTCTTTTCACAAGCAGACCAAGCTGTCCAGCTAAAGTGGCAGTGACTGGGGTTCGGGAAAACTATAAGAGCCTGTGTTGATGGGCTTTGGGCTGTGACGATGAACGTGCTTTTGAAATTTGCTGGAGATTTTTCTGAGATCTTTTAGAATTCATTGATCGGTATATTTGTCCTGCAGTTGCTCTCCTTCTGACCTGCATTCAATCTGCTTCAAGCTGCTTTTGTATTCCCATAGACTTGCATGGGTAGAGAAGTAAATCTAACGCAAACAAAAGCCCATCAAGGTTAGCCCTTATAGTGCCAGGGGCACTTAACAGTAGTCATATTTTATTCACATGGTTTTTTTCTTCTTGAAAGAATTCTGTTGCTGCACCTGCTCAAGCACCCCTGTCGGCATTGTAGTTTGTCCCACCATTTGTCAAAGTCATTTTTGCTACATAGCTTGTATGGCATGTCAATGTGCAGAATATATTAATGTGAAATACAAAAAAATGTGATGAGTCAAATAGTATCATTACATGTTTTAACCGCATGCAGATGTCGGAATACTGTATTATTTGTTAGGGATGCTCCGATACTAGTATTGGTATCAGTGCCGATACTGAGTAGTACTCGCCCAAATGCGTCAATGCCTAGCCCGATAGCCGAACTTCCAATATCAGGAAGACAGGCAGCTAGTCATTACACGCTTCCCAGCTTCCCGATTGGCCGTGAAGCCGGCTTCAATCAGGAAGCCAGGCAGCGTGTAATGTTCCTGGCTTCCTGATTGGTCAGGAAGATGGCCATTGAGTAAGCCGGACGGCAAGACATTACCCGCCCCCCGGCTTGCTGATTGGCTAGAAAGCTGGCTTCATGCTCCCTCATCACCTGGTACCGATCATTTTTCTTGGTACTTGCCGATACCGAATAACGATACCGGAAGTCCCATTAAGGAAGCCAGGCGGCGTGTAATGACTCGCCGCATATCATTACCCACCCCCGGCTTCCTGATTGGCCATAAAGCCGGCTCCATGCCTCCTCGTCACCTGGTGACGAGGAAGCATGGAGACGGCTTCCCTGCTAATTGGGAGGCCGGGGGCCAGTCTTTACACGCCTCCCGGCTAATCAGAAAGCCAGGTGGCAAATCATTACATGCCGCCTGGCTTCCTTAATGGGACTTCCGTTATCGGTATTCGTTATCGGCGAGTGGGGAAAAAAAAAAATATCAGTACTCGTACCAATGCACTCGATACCGAAAAACCGTTATTTTATCAGTCTTACAAACGCTCCTGTCATTGCACCTAGAAGTTCCTGGAGGTACCATCACCAGTCTTACAAACCCTCCTTTCATTGCACCTAGAGGTTCCTGGATGTACCATTATCAGTCTTATAAACCCTCTTGTCATTGCACCTAGAGGTTCCTGCATGTACCATTATCAGTCTTATAAACCTTCATGACGAGCAAAGCTTTGACACTTCTGGGTAGTGTTGGAGGTTTCCACAAAGTCTACACATTCCTATTGGCCCACTGCTACTACTGCCAGCCTCACTAGGCAGTAGGAACATGCCCGAGGAAAGAAGTGGTGGGTAAGCTTTGGAAGTGTTAAAAGTTTTCCTGCCACAACGGTCTGAGTACCCATCTCTAGCTGTCAGCACTTTATACCTGCATCAATTTTTTTATTTTATTATGGATTCTCTTAACATAATGACTGTATAGCTTGAATTACGTTAGCTATTAGCACAAAATGATTTTGCTTTTCATATGTGAAGCTGGCCTTTCAGGAACATTTCCAGACTAAATTAAGATTTGACAGGTCCTAAAAGATAGCAGAATGCTAATCTTTTAGTTTTTAGGCACTGCAGATTTTGTGACCTCTTAGGTATGATAGAACTTAGAGGCCCACACATTTGAAAGTCTATGAAAGAAGAGCTGTATTGCCATAACAACCACATTTATGATCTGACTGCATTAAAAAATCTAAAGGAAAAAGCAAGTTGGTTGCAATGTATTTTCATACATATATAAGGCCTTAAATGGGTCATTACATTAGTACCAGTAGGTAAATATATTTGTATGGTAACTTGCAGTACAGGTTTCACCTTTAAATAATGGTCTTGCTTTTGGTACCCTGAATCCAAGGGACTTTTTGGTATACAAGTATTGGCTCTTCAAACAAGAGTGTGGCCCCATCACTGTAATGGACAGCCGCTGTGGCCAATAGTGTGGCTTAGGGGGTTGAGTGTTAGGCCTGCCAAGAAATTAGAAATTAGAATTGCACAGTACCAAGGGAAATGGGAACTCAGCATCAGAATCCAGACCTGGTCCGCAACAAACCAAAAGGCAACAGGTCCGTAGGGTAGTCCAAAAGAAGCAGAGTCAAAGTCCAAGCCAGGTCAGCAACAAACAGAAGCACAGTACAAAAGGGTAATCCAAAGGCAGGTGGGGGACAAGCAGAAGATCATAATCCAATATTGCACAGCCAATAACACCCAGAATACACACAGGAAATCCTATACTAGCGCAAAGATAGGAAGGGGGGGGCAGTATTTATAGGTGGCATATTAGGTAATTTCCTGCAGCTGACCAGTAGGTGGGGTCAAAGCCCCATACAATGTAGGTGGATAGGACAAGGTCAGCACAAAATCAGAACCCTCCATTGGCTCCACAAGCAAGGAAACCACCCAGAGACCAAAGGTTCCCAGGATTGATTGCAGGCAAGGGTGTGACAGTGAGAGGGGCATGACCTATCTCCTACACAATAAAATGGGTTGAAATTTGTATTTAAAAAAGTGCCCTGGGATTTGGGGGTCTGAGTTTCCAATTGTCAGCATTTGGTGCTGGAACTGGTTTCGGATGCTCTGGCTTGTAAAATAATGCATCAAAGTACAATAACAAAAATGTATCTTATGGACTACAATCTCACGTTTAGTTTACTAATTTGTATTGAGATTGTAGTTCATCCCAGGAGTGAGCTTGGAGTGGTGACTACTTCATAACACACACAGGGACCATGGGGAACAAAAGTAGCCGCCCTCCAGAAGGAAGGACGGTGTCGGCACCAATTCAGGGCTTGTTCACACCAGATGCAGTTGTGATACAGTCCGTTCAGTCGCGCCAAAATGTTTCCCCATGGAATTTCTGGTGCTCTGTTCACACCAGTGCAGTCAGTCCCGATGCAGTCAGATCCTGCTTGCCACATTTTAGCTGCACCTGATCACAATGGAACGCATGAAAACATAAAAAATGCAAGTAAACACATGTAAATGCATGCAAACGCACTGGACTGCACCTGAAAGCCAATTTTAGGGCTTGATGCGCTCCAGGCTGTTTTTTTTTTTAGCATAAATGGGCTTTCAGGTGTAGTCCAGTGCGTTCTATAGCAGGCCTTCTTAAACTTTCTCCACTCGTGACCCCTTTTTGGGCGGGGAAATTTTTAAGGGACCCCAGCGTCGTACGGTGTCTCTCCCCTTTTTCCCCAAGCGTCGGTCAGTGTCTACCCCCTCCCCTAGCGTCAGTCGGTGTCTCTCTCCTCCCCCCCTAGCGTCGGTCAGTGTCTCTCTCGTCTTCTCCCCCCCCGCACCAGTCAGTGTCTCTCTCCTCT
>NW_017306499.1:1025444-1070840 GCF_000935625.1 Nanorana parkeri
CCAATGTCAGTCTGTGTCTCTCCTCCTCCCCAACTCTACCATGGACGGACGGTCAGTGTCTGTCATTACTAAGCCCCCTCTTTACCTTTACCTCCAGCAGCTGTGCTCCACTGCTGCTGTGTTAAAGAAAGCTCCGTCAACTACACTACACATTAAACAAAAACAAAAAAAATCTTGTTTCGAGCCCAGGCCTCCCCGGCCAGGACCGCCATCAAGGGGGTACGGCCGGGGCTCGAAACAAGATTCAGATCGTGGTCCCTCCTGTTCACTTGCGGGACCCCATATGGGGTCGCGACCCACACTTTAAGAAGCACTGTTCTATAGCCTTTGAATGCGTGTTTGATGCATTTGCATGCATTGTGGTGCGTTCCAGAAAAAAATAGGGCATGCAGCAGTTTTTCCACATGCTCTGGAACTGAACGCTGTGGTGTGAACTAGAGCCCAAAATACCATTGGAATACATTGGATGCATTTTTGATGCGTTATGTAACTGCTCTGCTCTGCATCTGCTCTGCTCTGCATCTGCTCTGCACTTGGTGTGAACAAGCTCTGAGCTAAAAAAAACCCCATCAAAATCATGGAAAAACGCAGCAAGACGCATCGCACTGCAGCTGCGTAGACGCATGCAACTCTGATGCAGTTATGGTGTCAACTAGCCCATAAAGATTGAAGATCTACAGCCGAGTGATACACAAATAAACTACATTTTTGTTTACAGTGAAGGTACTTGAATTAATTTTTTAGATTTATCGCCTGAGTTTCGTGTCACTGTAAGGGAAACTGTTGCTGTGCCTTGCATGATCAAAGAACAAGTTAAAGGAGAACTATGGGGTCAGGGCTTTTCCCCATAGTTCTCCTTAGGGTAACGGGAGGACACAAACTAGCGTCCTCCCGTCACCCTAAGCCCAGTATACTGATACGCCGATACAGCTCGCGGTATAATGAGACGCCGCAGCTGAAGCGGATCCCGACAATTATGTCTGTCTATCTAGAGGCAGCGCTGGCGGATTGGAGCGGGGAATCCAGCCCCTCCGCCGGCACGGCAGAGGGCTGTGACAGGATCGAGAGGTGAGCGAACGCCGATATGTGTTCGCTCACCTCCCGATCTACACAGGTCGGCTAGAACTATGAGGTGAAAGTGAGCACTCACCTCATAGTTCTTCTTTAACTGTAGGATCTAAAAAAAAAAAAAGCAGCAGCAGCAAGATAAATGTGATTTTACTGGTTTCCAACTTGCATCACTCCCCACACAAAAAAATAATTTGATAGAAAGTCTTGTTGAAGGATTTTAGGAATGAGATTTTATTCATGACATTTCTTTAAGTTAGTACATTTCATGTTTTACTTTTCCCCCCCTAAATGTTGCAATGGTATATATGTTTAAAATGAATGAGATTGTGATAAATGGATGTTTGAAGGGACCTTTACAGGTCTGGCTGGAGTTTTTCCTATTATTTTGTACAGCAGCCAAATCCCTGAAGACAAACCTTTGGCTCTTGTTGTTTTTAGGCTGACACTGTAGAGCTGAATAAAAAATCTATTTCTACAGCAACACTTACTTCTTTCACTGTTGTATGATTTAGGGCGTTGTTCCATTTTTAGCTGTACAAAGAAAATATCAGCACATAACAATAAAAACAGCAGATGTCTTGACGGCTTGTTCACACCAATTTCCAAAGAGGTAGCTGCTAGAACGCACCACAATCTCTCACAAAACTTCCCCCTGCGGTCTGGGGCGGGAGGGGGCATGGTGGTGCATTGAAGTCAATGGCACCACAGCCACGCCCTCCCCCCGCCCGCAGTGCGATCGGACGCGTGGCAAAACATTACATGGATTCCATTCCACTGCAAACGCAAAAAATAGAGCAAGCAGCATTTTTTGCGTTTGCAGTGGAATGGAATCCATGTAATGTTTTGCCACGCGTCCGATCGCACTGCGGGCGGGGGGAGGGCGTGGCTGTGGTGCCATTGACTTCAATGCACCACCATGCCCCCTCCCGCCCCAGAACGCAGGGGGAGGTTTTGTGAGCGATTGTGGTGCGTTCCAGCAGCTACCGCTCTGGAACGCACCGCAATTGGTGTGAACAAGCCCTAAAGGAAAGATCTTTGGTGGTTTACATTACTGATCACTTGACAATACAACTTGCCTGTCCATCCATTGCCAAAGTATTTGAAGCAGCAACAATGAGACCTCTAAATCGAGGCTATGGTACTCTCATGACAGTGAGTGATATTCCCCCTCAGGTTTCACGGGGAAGCAATACCTTATGTGAGGGAATTCCAATACCTCTGGATCCATTTTCTGACAATACATGGAGTAAACGACTGATTGGCAGACTGGGTAATTGGCTGACGTTTCATATTATTATTATACAGGATTCATGGAGCGCCAACAGTTTGTGCAGCGCTTTACAATACAGGTATTCCTCACATAACGACCGTGTTCCGTTCCTACGACCAGGTCATTAAATGAATTGGTCGTTAAGTGAGGAACTCTATACAGTACTGTACTGCAGTACATGTATAAGGAAGGCAGTACAATTACAATACAATTCAAGACGAGATGGTAAGGAGGGCACTGCCCCTGAGGGCTTACAATCTAAAAGGGAGGGGCAAGTGGTACCTGAGGAGGTAGCTGTGTGGGGATGGATTTTTTGAGAACGTGATGGTTCAGTGGTTAGTTAGAGGTGGGATAGGCTTCCCTGAAAAGAAGAGTCTTTAGGGATTGCCTAGAGGCAAAGTGGGAGGTAGACAGACAGGTTGGGGTAAAAAGTTCCAGAGGATGGGAGAGACTCTAGAGAAGCCCTGGAGGCCAGCATGGGAGGAGTTGAGGAGGGAGCCAGAAAGCAGGAGGTCTTTGGAAGAGCGGAGGGGATGGTTAGGGTGATACTTTTAGACAAGGTTTAAGATATATCCGGGGGCAGAGTTGTGGATGGCTTTGTAAGTGGTTGTTAATATTTAGAATTTTATCCTTTGGGCTATAGGAAGCCAGTGCAGGTATTGGCAGAGGGGGGTTGCAGACACTGAGCGGTTGGTTAGGTGGATGAGTCTAGCAGCTGCATTCAGTTTTGAGGCTCTCCAAATTATCCATGTGTTTCTCCAACCAAAGATTTTCTTTAGTTTTCAGTAAAGTTGGAAATGTGGAGAACCCCAATTAGGTGTCCCGTTGGAGAGATTTCCCTTCACCTTCTGTCCTGAGACACAATGGGAAGTGAGTGGAAATCTCTCCAAAGTAAGGGGAAATCCCAGCTTAGATAGGTGTCGGAAACAGGTGTTCCTTCTGGAATTTTTTTTCTAACCTTCTGTTCCTTTACATCTGTAAGAGTTTGGATTGGTCATCACTTTCTGCCTTATTGACAATAGTTACAAGGACAAAAAGAGAAGGTGAATCTCCCCATCGTAGACAAGGATTGTAATTAAATCCTGACGGGTTCTAACCCCTCACCAATCTATCCAAAATTACACATAAGCTTTTGCTTTGCAATATACTTCAATATTGATTTAAAGTTGGCCTATAAACCTGACTCATTGGGACAGATAAAGCCAATGGCTGTCTTATAAGAAACAGTCTTCAAGTACAGCAGATGAAAGCACCACAAGGTTTGATAGTTCTAGAAACATTTTATCGAGCCATGGAGGGATTGCGTAATAACTTTGTTGTACTGGGAGACTGTACCAGAAAAAAGACCTTGTGTATATGGTAGCTGCAGCTTTTTTTCTATTTAGGAATTGGAGACTAAACTGGAAAACAGACTTCCTGTACTGGATTTACAGTAGTGTAGTGGAAAGGGTCTAAACCGCCACAGACAGTACATACAGTACCAGTACTGTACAGGTTTTTAACAAGGTTTAGGACATAAAAGTGAATGTGTATGTGGCCCATGCAGTACAATGCAGGTTCAGTTACCCCCTACCCAGCAGGACTTAGTCATCACTCCCGCTTCACTACCCCTATTAAGCCACCAGGGGCAAGGAAAGGAAACCCTATGAAAACCAACATGTTTATTAAACCTTGTGGCACTCTTTTGACATTTCTGTCCCATGGACCAAGTTTATGGTTGTGGCATATCGTAGAGCTTTTGCACATATCTAGGCCTCTTCCAGTTTCTAACGGGATTTAGGGTTCAACACCCCACCACCCTGAAATAAACAAAAAGGCATCCACATTTGGAACTGTCCCTTGCTTTTTACTATTAAATGACCTAATGACCTAACTGAATCCTTATTGATAGGAATGGGTTTAATTTGCTGACTAGTATCAATACTAGAGATTCGGAGATGTTGCAAATTCTGGCAATTCACACCATGTTTATGGCACAAGGAGAGATGTTCCTAAGTGAAAACCATGTCAAAATATTCAGTAGATCCAGAGGAATGCACAGCTGAGCTTGGTCCAATACTTTTTCCTTTTAAGTTTCCCCCATGGAGGTAGGAATAGATGGGGCCAATCTTAATTTTTATAGTAAAAATCGTAACGTTAGCTGCCTGTAAACCTGGAACTGATGATAATTCCTGCTTATTCATTTTTTCATCATATACTCAGTTTGTATTGCCAAGGGTTGTGTCAGGTTTACATACAGAAAAGCACAGGCCTATGCTTTATTCTGTGCAAATGTTCCCATCAGCCTATATTTCGAGGCATTCTAAACAGAAACAATAATGTTCCGTGCGGCATTACTGGTATCGAAAGGGAATAATGCACAAGAGAATTGTTCCCTTCATAAAGACCTGATATTGATTTGTATCACTAAATATATATTGGATATTTTCTTTAGAATAGTGATTATTTCCTATGCTAAAGGCAAAGAGAGGACATATATATGAAATATGTGCAAGAGAAAATGGTTTCTCGGAGCAGCCAGTCAGCTTTCAAATATACATTTTAAAGTACAATTGAACAAAAAAAATTGAGGAAGTGGATCAGTTGTCATGGACAATAAAAATTATTTTAGTCTTTTATACAGTATGTCAGGCCCAATTGGGAAGCTTGACCCACTCAACACTATGAAATCAGACTGCTTTCAGCAACACAGACAGTACTTTCCGATAGTTTCCTCCATATGATTCTCGCCTTGCGACTGCCTACTTGCCTTCTACCTCCTGTAAGCATTGAGGATAAACGTAATACAGGACCATCATAGCACAGATTCTGCTTTTTTGGTCAATGCCTATGTAGATGTGTGCTGATTAAATATTTTGGCTACCTCCTAGTCCACCACTTATTCCAATATCATACATGTTGCAAGATCTGGGCACCTGGAGCAAATGCTCCAGATGTAGCAAGAACTCTTACAAAGCATGTAATTTTGAGTGCTGGCACTGCTGGGCACAAATCCAAATGGGAAGATTGAGGACATAATGTGAGTTCAGGGTGGCATGGGCCTGCCCCCTAAAGGTCACCATGGTGTCCTTTACTGCCAAAACATTGTGTTGGCACTGAATCTTCAAGTACCACCTACCACCAGATAAGACCTGTAGAGGAAGAAGACCTTGCTCACCATGTGACCAGTCTAAGGACATGTGAAAAAGATAGGTATTAAAAAATGCATACCATACATGCAGAAAAACCTGCAGAAGGAGGGGGACAATTGAGGGTAGGGAGGCAAAGCCTGAAATTTGAAAGGATTTAACTGCTGTTTAGCCTGCAGAGACATCAAGGACTTGGCTTTTCTGCCTTGCAGGGGTGATTGGAGGTGAGGCAGAGGCACTGGAAATAGGTTCTTAACCAGTAGAAACCGGGTCCTTATTGGAGCCAAGTGGCTTTTGTGTGGTGGCTCTCCACAAAGCAGCAAATTAGGTTTTAATAGCAGTTTAGCCTGTAGAGACCTCCAGGAGTTGGCTCTGCTGCCTGGTAGGGGTGTCTGGAGGTGGAGAAGAGGCGTTGGATATGGAACCTCAACCAGTAGAAAAGAGGTCCTAAATGAAGCCTAGCAGCTTAGGCCCCATTCACACTGCGCGATTCACAAATCGTGCGTTTGTCGCGCGATTTGCATTTTGCGATATCGCGCAAATGCTTGCATTGCAAAGAATTGAATCGCGTCAAAATCCGCTCCAAAAAGGGTCCCGCTGTAGCGACGCACGACCCGCGACAGCAGGACCCTTTGCCCCATTGACCCTTTGCTGATTGTGCAGTCACCCCGCAATCTCTTTTAGGCCCCATTCACACTTGGCTATTCGCAAATCGCGCATTTGTCGCGCGATTTGCATTTTGCACGATCGCGCAAATGCTTGCATTGAGCAAGCTTGAACCGCGGCTAAATCCGCTCCAAAAAGGGTCCTGCTGTAGTGACGCACGACCCGCAACAGCAGGACCCTTTGCCCCATTGAGAAGCATTGGAGAGCGATATCGGGCGGTAAATAGCCGCGATATCGCGGGAATTACCGAGCGATAAATCGCTCAATGTGAACGGGGCCTTAGGTTTGATGGTTGATGGCCCTCCACACATTGCCTCCTCCCCCAAAATAAATGGGATCACCCAAATAAGTAGTCTATACTGTATATAGTTGAACAGCCTGAATCAATTATACATAGACTACCCAATATGGGTTACAAGAATGGCTGAACCAAGCCTTTGGCAGTTCACATATACAGTATGGGGGGAATTTATCAAAACTGGAGCAGACAGAATCTGGAGCAGTTGCCTAGGGCAACCAATCAGCTTCTCTCTTTAGTTTGCTTAGTTAAGATTTGAAAATGAAAGAGAGAAGCTGATTGGTTGCCATGCACAGCTGCTCCAGTTTTTGTCTGCTCCAGTTTTGATAAATTCCCCTCTATGTATTTTATGGGATTGTTCACATCAAGTGCGTTCCAAGAGCAGAGCAGTTACAGAACGGATCAAAACTGTGTCCAATGTATTCCAATGGTATTTGGGTTCACACCGCAACGTTCAGTTCCAGAGCATGTAAAGAAACTGCAGCAAGCCCTATTTTTCTGCTCTGGAACACACACAAACGCATCAAGAACGCATGCAAACGCCCTGGAATGCACTGAAAGACCATTGTAGGCCAAAAATATATATTTTTACGAGAACAGTCTAGAACGCGTAAAAAATGCAGCAAAACACACTGCACTGGATGTGTAGAAACTCATGCAGATCTGGTCTGCATTTGGTGTAAACAAGCCCGCAGCATTTTCCCTGCTCTGTAACGCATGCGAACACATCAAAAACTAAAAGCCCATTTTAGGCAAACATTTTTCTGTTTTTACAAAAACGTCCCGGAAAGCGGAAAAACCACGGTAAAACACACTGCACTGCGTGTGCAGAAACTCATGCAGATCTGGTCTGCATTTGGTGTGAACAAGCCTTAAGTGTACAATCAACTGCCTGTTGTAATTGTAATTTTAAATATTTTGGGTGACCGGGTTCATATTGGGCATCAGAGCTTGGAATAATTGTTGGCTTTTGTTTTCCTGGGCTACATTCAATGTACAGTTCAGCCACAGACCGTGTCTCTCAATGAATAATGAACACAAAATGATATATGTTCCTGTTATACTATGCAAAGAACATTGCAGTGAATCTTCTCCAAACACAACAGCACTTATGAGCTATAAATAAACTAACAAAAGACAAGACCAGCACTGTAGATCTTTTTTTTTGTCTAATAAACCGGGCTCAGAGAAGAGAATCGGAAAGGTAGTTTAGCTAGAAACTGCATTTGGCGACACATCTGACGAGCTGCTCAGAAAGAAACAGTATACGCTGTCTGACCGATGTACCTTCACCGCGACAGGTCCGTGACTCCTGCCGACCGATGATTAGGATCATTGCAAAGTCGCGTTGAGAGGGATTATTACTTTGTTCACGATCCAAACCTAAATGAGGAAATTTTGTATCTGCTTGGCAGACACACAAGGCTCGTATCCTCTGCTGCCCTCCTTATCGGAAATGAGCAGGTTGGTTTCATTTGGGAGTTGAAACACCAGTTGCCGAAAAAGGTTTTAAAGCTCTCCTCGTACTCGCATTACCTTTAAGTTGTTAATCTGTGGGTTGAATGTATGGAAGGTCTGTTGTCACCGACAGGAAGTATCACAAAATACATTTAGTTAAAAGGAGACTTGGAAGAAAATATATAGACTGTGGCTAACCTCCTTCTACAAAAGCAAAAGGCTCGGCTGTTTTTGACCATTGTTGAACTTTTTCTGAAAATATGAAATGCTTGGCTCCAGGGTGGATTTGATTTAAATCAAGTCGATTTAAATCACAATTTAAATCACTAGTAAAAAGGCCCGATTTAAATCAACTCGATTTAAATCATAATTTTTAAAGAGCTACTGTCATCTCTGTCCCGCAGCGGCTCCTACTCTGACGCGCTGACTCACCGACAGTACCATTCACTTTATTGGGATGGCTGGTGATGCGGCAGTAACACAACAAGGTGAGGGACGTGGCGGGCAGCAGGTGAGTGGATGCCCGCTTTCAATGTGAGGACTCATTCTTGTTGGTAGTAAGAATCTTTAATATTATTATTTGCAAACAATGGAAACAATGCAAACAATGGAATAGAAGGTTTCCTATTTTAGAGCAATAAGCTGTCAGGTTAGTAAAACAGCGATATCAGAACCGATTTTAGGTTAATGGGTTAAATCACACATAGTTGGAGAACTACTCAAATTCTTTTATTTAAAGGTGAACTGTGAGGTGAGTGATTTTCACTCATCCTCATAGTTCGGGAGGACTGCCTCTAGATAGGCAGAGCCAGCTGTCAATCACACAGCTGGGCGGATCTCGACAGTAATGTCGGGATTCGTCCCGGCTTCGACGGTCTCAGTATACCGCGAGCTGTAGCTTGCAGTATACTGAGCATTGGGTCAAGGGAGGACGCTAGTTTGTGTCCTCCCGTGACCCTTAGGAGATCTATGGGGAAAAACACTTACCCCATAGTTCTCCTTTAATCAGCCTTTGAAATAGCTTAAAACCCTTTTGACTTTAATATCACTTTAAGCATTTGTGTTTCCACAAAGAGTTTTGTCGTCTTCTGCAGAAATATGCATTGTTATGTCAGCTTATATACAATCAGTGCTTAACAGCCTATTTAGCTAATTAGTACATAGCCAGTTTTTTTTTTTTTTTATAACATCAAACGCAGTTCCATTGTCAACAAAAGTTGTGATTACAGTAGTTAAGTGAAAGAAAAAAAAACATATAATTGGGTGGATCAGCAGGGATGGGGGAGACTTATTTTGACTGTTGGTTTGCTTGAAAAACATTCGATTGCAATTGGACTTGGTTATGATGAAAAGGATATTTCATATTTTTCATTTTAATAAAGTTATGCCTAAGTACCAAGTTCATGATAATTATGCTACTTTCTGCTTTTAAAATCTCAAACTGTCATCCTGTTATTACTGCTTCATTTAGTAAAAAGATCAAATTATTAAAATAGCATCTTGCATGGTAGAAACTAAAATGCTGTCATATTAAGCAGTTTTTTTTTCTTTTCTGCTCTCCAAATGATTCGGTAATTACAAGGAAATGTTCTAACAAATTATGTGCCTAAAAGCAGACCTTGCACACCATGCACGGCCTTCCTAATTAGTAAGGACCCTTTGCCCATCTTAAGCCCTATTCACACTTGTGGTACATGTAAATGTGCAATGTGTTTTTCGCACACCAACATATGGCAGCCCATTAATTTAGAGGGTCGCCCTATGACATACATGGCTCATGGGGCAGTTTGAGCTACGAGATTTGTCTGTTTGTTGATCACGCATTTCTGCTCGCTTGTCTCGCGTTTCCATGGGTGCCAAGATGCATATCTTGCTTGCTGGGTTTGGGTGCCATTAACAAATATTAAGTGTAAACGGGGATTTAAAATCACTGCCAAAAATAAAAACACCTGGTGGGGGGTTGGGGGATATGTTTATAAACTTACCTTTACCTTTTCACCAACTTTTGCTCTTTTGCTGCAGGGGTGACGTCGGCATCCTTCAGGCGATATCCCAGGAAATGCTGAGTGCCACAAATCTCGTAAGGCGATGATAGCCTACATTCCCTGGGATATCACCTGAAGGATGCCGATGTCACTTTAACATCATGCTTTTGCCCACTCTAGACCAGTGGGCAAAAACGGTAATAGGGCAAGTATAGTAATAACTCTCAAGGATGCTTTTTGCCCACTCTACACCAGTGGTTCTCAACCTGTGTAACCTCAGGACCCACATTTGCCCTTGGTAATTAAGTCGCAACCCAAGTCGCACTACAATGGAACGCACAGCATTGCGGTATCGCACGTTCAGGTGCGCGTGATCAAACTGTGGGTGGGAGGTGTATTTGGGGTGCCATTCAAAAGATCCACCCAGTCTCCATACCTTACGAGAAGTGGAGTTGATCCTCAGCCTGGGATCCAGTGTGGACTGCTGTGCTGTGACGAAGCTCCATCTATATGCGCAATGCTTGTTCAGCTCCCTTTGCATACCCTGTAGAGGTTCCGGGAGCCAGAATGGGACATCACTCTGGTCCAGGCACCTCTACAGGACACGTGAGGGAGCTGTACGTATAGATGTAGCTCCCTCATGGCCACAGGCCCAGCCCATCCCACCTCAAGCTGACACTCGTCACCAGCCAGCATGTTTTGAATGACTGTTTGGCACAAGAACAGATAGGGGGAGGCTGAGTAGCTTACCTACAAAAGTGGAAGGCACGCGGCGACCCACTGAACATGGGTAGATGAAAGTAGTCACTCGCACTCCATGATATTAAAGTCAATGCTGTTTATTGACTGAGATAACACACATCTCCTTAGCGATGTTTGGAGACCATGCGGTCCCGTCCTCAGGCAAACAAGACAGGACCGCATGGTCTCGAAATGTCGCTAAGGAGATGTATGTTATCTCAGTCAATAAACAGCATTGACTTTAATATCATGGAGTGAGAGTGACAACTTTCATCTATCTACATTTCACGGAGGCATCCGTTGTCACCACCGCACCCACCCAGTTGGATTTGAGTTTTTGTCCGGTCAAGAGTGCGGTGGGACAGGAGGATTAAGTTCCACTGAACATGGGGTCGCAACCCACTTTTGGGTCACGACTCACCAGTTGAGAACCAATGCTCTAGACCCATGGGCTAAAATGGGAATAAGGCAAGTATAATAATTAATCAAAGTAATAAATTAATGTATTTATTATTAATTAATATTACGATATACTGTATAAGGTGATGATACCCTGCATTCCCTGGAATATCACCCAAAGGATGCCGATGTCACTCTCACATCATGCCCTTGCCCACTGTAGACCTGTGGGCAAAAATGGGAAACAGCCAAGTATAATAATAACTCTCATGGATGCTTTTTGTCCACTCTAGACCCATGGGCAAAAATGGGCATAAGGCAAGTATAATAATTTGTCTAATGAATACATTAATTTATTTATTATTAATTAATATCATTAGTAAATCCGTTAATTAAATTAACTGCAGATTTTTTTTTAGTTTTGGATAGAGTGGATTAGAGTACCCGTTAGGTTTTTATTGCTGTCTGTGTCCCCCTTATTTATTTGTCCTGGTGACCGTTATCACTGAAAGTAGATCTGAAATTTTGGGTTGTCATCAGAACAGAAAATAAATGGGAAATTGTCCAAGTGGGACCCTTAGTTCTCGTGATCCTGCTGACCACCAGGGATTTTCCTCTTTGGAGGGATTTCTTCTTGCGACGGACTGAACCGTCACTGGTGCTGTTGGAGGAGCCTGGGGTCTAGCCTCCTTCCTACTGACTATGGACCCAGAACTATGGAGACCCCCTCGGACCTCTTGGGGTTACAATGAACCATTCTACCAGGTTTATGTGTGGAGGGATGTACTGTACATGTTCCCTGGCATTACATTTGGATGACCCTGTGTGTATTATAGGTACAGGCTGTGACTTCAGCAGCACTGAAGGGGGATAATTCTGGACATTGAACTGTTACAGTATATTGGTCCCTTTGTTGTATTGTGTTGATGATGGGAGTAGGATAGCTGATTCTAGGAGTAGCTGACTCTGGGTGTAGATGAGTAGATCACCCTATGATACACTCAGGAGATAATCCCATCACATGTGTCTCCTCTCTCCCTATTCATTCATTCATTAAGGCATCAGGGAGGGGATGTCTGTTTGCATGCTGTTCATGTTTGATTGCGTTATGTGTTTAGACTTCTTGAACTGTATATATACTGAGCTGGTCTTCAATAAAGCAGATCCCTGTTGGAACTTACATACAGCCTGCCGTTTGTTCTGAGCTATCACCACTGGATTCGAACGGCACATAGCTGTAGTTCGAATCCCGGATTATCGGACTATTGAAGAATCAGACGTGCGGTCTGACATCTGATCCAATAGTAGCAGAGGAGTGCCGGGAGAGTGGAACCGAGCGAGCAGGGGCTCGTTACACTTCTCCTTTCACTGGCTATTGGACAGGGAGTGAAGGGAAAACTCCCCAATGGAACACGAGTAACCAATAATAGAGGCCCATCCAATACTGCTACAGTTTCGAGTGGAACTGGTACACTGTATGTCCAAAGGTTTTTGTACTCTTTACCATCAAATCTATATGAGCTTGTTGCACATCTTTTTTCAAAACAATGCCCAGTAATATGGAGTTGGCTGCACCTAATTAGGCTATAACAACTTATACTTGTCTGGAAAAGCTTTCCACAAGATTTGGGAATGTGTGTATGGGAATTTGTCCATTCAGCCAAAAGAGCGTTTGTGGGTCAAATATGAATGTTGGATGAGAATACCTGGCGCACAATAAATATTCAGATTAATCCCAAAGGTGTTCATTATAGTTAAGATCACGACTTTGTGCAGGTTCCTTGAGTTCCTTTACACCATACTCAACAGACCATTTTGTTATGGAGCTGGCTTTGGGCACAGAAACATAAAGTGTCCTTCACCAAACTGTTAACACAAGGTTTAAAGTGCACAGTGGTCATAGATGTCGTTATATGCTGTAGCATCAACAGTACCTTTCACCGGAAACACCGGAACTTAGTCATTTTGGCCTATACTGTAGGCCCCCCTACTCAACCACGGTGCCTTAAAATGACTTTCCATGGTGCAGGCAGGCACCTGATGTGAAGAAGGCTCATGGTGCGAAGAGGGGACTCTGCTGTGAAAGGAGGGGGCAACTGATGTGAAAGGAGAGGGCTACTGATGTGAAAGGAGGGTGCTCCTGATGTAAACTGAGGGGGCTCCTGATGTGAAAGGAGGGTCCTCCTGATTTGAAAGCAGGGGGCTCCTGATGTGAAAGGGACTCTGATGTAAAAAGGGGGATTTTGATGTGAAAGGCGGCTCATCATTTGAAGAGCGGACTCTGATGCGAAGGGGAAACCCCATTTATTTGTGTTTTTACTTGGGATCTCGTCTTAAAATCTATACCAGACCCCTATCTGGGATAAGGGTCTGGTATAGATTTTGGAGGGGCCACACATTGTTTACATTTTAGGCTGGGGTGCCTCAAGATTTTGCATACTTTTAAGGGGTGGCATGACTGAAAAAAGGTTGAGATATTCTGCTGCAGGGTGAATTCATTCTACTTTAAAGGATAATGCACTTTTAAGCAGACATTGCGAATTAAACATACATGGTGAATCAGTAGCATATTGTCTAATGCTGCAAGAAATCTCGGCTACTTATGTGCGAATTCATATTTCAGCTATTTCACAATAGTGTGATGAGTTGAGTTGACGAGTGGGGGATGGTTAATAGTCATATTTATACCCTTTGACCATAAATGCTTTCAATAAAGAGCTGCATTTAAAGCAGCACTTTTCAAAGCACTTAAAGCAATGTTATTTGCAAGAAAACATTCTTAAGTCGGAGATTCACAAATAATTGCTGTAACTGCAGCTCAACCTTCTCAAACCATCATGAATCATTTGTATGTTTAAAAAACATTTTCCTGTCTACTTGCCCATTTATAAAGAAAAAGAGAGCAGAGGAAAGGACCAGCGAAGGTGGCACACATGGCAGCCAATTTGGAGTTATTGTTTACATTTACATTACATTTATTGTAACATTTACATCTATTGTAACATTTTTGACATTCATTTTTTGTTGTTGTATATCATTTGCTTTTTGCTCTCCCCTTATCGTCATTTGTATATACGGGGATAGGATTAGCATCCCTGTTGATTTAATTTGATGAAGAATCTATTGATTCCGCTGATGTCAGACCTGGCTCATTGCTTTGAGAGAGGAGAGCAGTAAAGCACGGGTCTGGTGCAGCATCTCTAAAGTCGGGTATACAATGTATCTATTTTTGAATAAAAAAAAAAAATAGAACACATTCCTCCATCATGCTTTGAACGTTGTTGATGAATCCCCTGCTGTTTGCATTGCCGGTGGCTGCTGTCACGATACGCGAACAGAGATTTTTCCAACCTGTTCCTTCGATCAGCTGAACGAGGGATGCCAGGCTGAAAGGTGCTGACAGAGGCACCCACTGTGCAAATATCGGACAGTTTCTAATAACTTAAGGAAGAAGCAGAGCCTGCATATGTAATAAATTAATAGCTGCCCCCATGTATATTTTTAAAACCTTTAGACAGACTCAACATATTGAAAATAAAGGCAGCATTGCAAAGCAAGCACAAATATACAAGACAGCATTACTTTAAAGCTCACCACACAAAATACCATCTGATTATACAATCACCCCTAGATCTACCAACAACTATGTAGTGCAAGGGCCTATCTTATGGGATACAAATTGATTGGATAGATTGGGTAGGTCCTCATAGTGTTGGTAAATCTAAAGTAGATTGCACAAAGATTGTATGGTGAGATTGTAATGTGTATGGTGACCCTAAAGCCTATCTCTGGGCAAAGTAAACCCCCCTTTAAAACTTATTTTTTACTCACCACCATGTGTCCCTAGTTTGTTCCAGTTCTGGCAGTGGAGAATGGTGATCGAATGCAGCAATAGGTGCCTACCATGTCCTGTCCCCCTCACTGTGACATCATCATGCTGCTGCTGAAGGATGCTGCCGCTGGACAGCCAATAGTAAATTTCACATCTCCCAGGCAGCAATGTGGGCACTAGAAGAAGGACCCTAACATTCTGCTGTGGAATAGAGAGCAGACTATGGACCTAGCCTGTCAGGTGACCTCGGATATAGGTTTTTAGAGTAGGACTTTAAAAAAAAATGAAAATGGCGATTAGTTGAGGGGGTTTAAAGGGTGAGAAAGAACACTTGATGTGTAGAGATTATGTTTAATATGATGCCTTGGCTGCTAGACATGCTCAAAAATTCCTGGTCATGGGGAGATCGGGAACCCCATCTCCCGCAAGGCAGTGCTTAGGGCATGAGCATCCATTTGTAGCATTCTAGAGGGGTGTAATAATAAAAGGTATGCTATGACACCTTATGGTGCCTAGTGAACACCAACATGTGTTTATATTGTTCACATGAAGACATAGAAAATGCACTCCAAGCAACTATCCATTGTTCGTGATAAGCACGAGCACATAAAATGCAGTAAAGGAAGCAGTCCAGGCAAGTTTTTCTTTTGAAATTATATTAAACTCACTACAATTGGTGGTTTCTGTTTCTCCATGGTGAAAGAAGAGGTGGGCTGCTCATACAAGGATCCAGCACTTGAAGTCAGTTATACGGAGGGTGCAGACCTAGAGTAGAACTGTGGGAAACCTTTTGTATCTATTAGTTTATATGATTTGCCACCAATATAGGTATACTGTATATTGGATATTTTCTTTAGAATAGTGATTATTTCCTATGCTAAAGGCAAAGAGAGGACATATATATGAACCACATATTGTGGTATTGCCATATTACCATATGCCATATTGTGGTTTCACCTGTATATTGTAGGACTGGACAATTTCTAGGAGCCAGGTAGCCAATGCTCCTTAAAAATGGCAGCTGGCTCCTAACTTTTGAGGTTTTCTCTAGTTGTCAATGGAGCTGGCTCCTGGATTGGACCGACTGGCTCCTGAATTCCATATTAATTTGTCCACCCCAATATATTGTAAGTAGAGATGCACCGAAATGACATTTTCAAAAAACGAAACCGAAAAAAGAAATGTCAGGCCGAAACAGAAATCAAATTGTATTTATTTATTTTTATTAAATATTTTTTTACTTTACTTTTCAGGGCTTTGGGGAAATATTGGGGGTCTAAACAGACCCCTGATATTTCCCTTTTAAAATAGAAAAAGAGATTGGGAACACAGAGTCCTCAATCTCTTTTTCTGCAGCCCCTGTTATAATAAACAGAAATCCTCTACACTGAGTGTTCCTGTTCATTCATAACTTGGTGATAGTATGTTTACTATAACCACAATCATGAACAAACAGGAAGTGATGTAGATCACTTCCCATTCATTTATAATTGGGGACACAGTAAACATATTCTGTCCTCAATTGTTTACAACCAGTCAGCGATCACTGATCACTGACTGCTTGTACCCGCTCTCCATCCTGACACGCTGTCACAGGAGGCTGAGCGGATGGAGACTATGGAGGGGGGACATATCACCACTAGAGTTGCAGAGGGATATGTGTCCATTGACCTATTTAACTGAACTTTTTTCTGAAATAGAATTGTCATTATGTGACCATATTAGCTGAGCTTTTTGAAGCTTCTACAATAAAAAAGGTTTTGAGGCTGTGCAGTGTATGATAATACCTGTATTTAAAAGGCAAAGAAACAAAACTCGGATGTCCCTTGTTATGCAATGGTATCAAACTGCTCTTAGTGTCGTCAAACTGCTCATTTAACTTCACTCATGCGGGAAGTTCTCGTGTGTTTACACTGACGCATTCTCTTTTTTCCTCACTTTTTGCTAAGAAGGACGTTTTTAGATGTTCTCTCCTGTTGCTGCCTTTTTATTTTATTTTATTGATGGTATAGTCTTCTAAATCACAAATGAAAAATGATGGTGTCCTGATGTTACATAGCCTGTATCGAGCAGCACAGGCACGTATAAAATTGTCTGTCTTGCGAAGCTCTTTCTTAATTAACTGTGAGCTCTTTCAACCAAAGGGCACTCTGCATAAAGCACAGACGATTTCAGGATCAGAGATCAGAGATACCTGGTGTACGGCTGGACTTTACAGGAAATTACAGATGGTTTATCTGTGTAATAAATCATTTTACTTTTCTGGCCTTGGGAAAGGCAACTTCTGCAGGAATAACAAATCTAGATTACATCCAGCCGTGATTTTGTGCAAGTATGCGGTAAACACTATTAAAGCAAACCTGTGCTTTGCCAATTCAGAGCAAAGCCATACATTTGCGTTAAAGGAGAACTATGAGGTGAGTGATTTTCACTCAACCTCATAGTTCGAGCCGACGTGTGACAATGAAACTGTCATACGTCGGCTCTATTGATCGGGAAGTGAGCGAACTCATTTTACGATCATCTCCCTGCAGAGAGCGGTGACTGTCAGTGACTGACACGTTTAAAAAAAACCCAGCAGTGTTTCTCTCCTTGGCGGCTGGGAGCGGGAGACTCCCGAAGCGCCAGGTAGAGTTTGCTGTTTGGAGATCGGTGTCCCTGGTTAGCAGGTAACCAGGGACGCTGATCTCTCTGCAAGTGGCCGGAGCCAGCCGTAAGATCACGGCTGGCTCCGCCCAGCTGTCAGAAGCAGGCTGTCGGGGCATATGCGTTCGGCTCGACTGAGCCACTCGGCCACGTTCGGGAGCTGTACGGGCTATAGTGAATAGCCCGTACAGCTGCCCTTCGGTTCCACTGAACCGAAGGGGTCCTGGGGCCAAAGCTAGCCGAAGGATCGGCCGAAGCTATGGCTAGATCCTAGAAGGTGAATAGAAGGTGTTCTCAGATTGCATGAGGGGTGTTGATGTCATAATCTACCCCTCGTGTAATCAGAAGATGCCTTGTGTACACTGATAAAAATACTAGGCGTTCTCTGCATGGTCTCTTTGTCGAGCGAGCAACCTCCTGTGTTCTCTTTACAGATCTGAGTGCACTCAGCACATCACAGCACAGCATAGCACAGCACAATATGGTGCAGAAAGGATCACTGTCAGCAGTGTAGTAGTTCTGGCTACTACAGTGTTTTACAAGACCCCCGTGGGCTGACCTTCACATGCATACTTACATTGGACCAAGCTGGACCAATGTAAGTATGGATATTAATTCATACTTGGAGTTCACATAGGGAATGTAGTTGTAGTTGTTTGTAGTTTATGTGTTTTATTTATTTAGGTGCATATAGTGATACTTTTGTTTACTACATAAGGTTTTTTAAGTATTACGTTTTTGAGGAACTGAACTAAGTATCTAAATTACCTGCATGTCATAACCCTAACCCAGTCTCAAATGATACACAAATGCTGCTCCTCATTATTGTGTTATAGCTGAGCTGGTATGGAAAAAAATATTCTTGCTGAATATTAGGAGCTTCCCCTTAAGGAGTAGAGCATGTCTAATCTACAGAGGGAAGTTTCACTTAGCTTAGTTAATGAGGTGAATCCAAGTGAAACTTCACTTCGCAAATAATACACAATCAAGTGCAAGGAAAATACTTTAAAAAAACAGGATTTTTTCTCAAGCAAAACAGATGACAAACGCACTCATCAATTCGTCACCAGGATTTTTTCACATGCTTTGATAATTGAAGTCAGCACAACTTCACCTTATTCACGAAGCTAAGGGAAAATTCACTTTACAAAGGGAAAACTTGCTTTGCAGTGTGAACACGCTCTACATCTTTAGCAAAGCAACTATAGTGCAATGTGGCATCAGCATGGATTAGTGGTGGGCATAGACTCCAAATATTTAAACTGGACTGCCATTGTGACTAATGAGAAGCACTTTTTAGCACGGTTAAATACGATTTTGAGTAAAACTATTTTTTTGTATCAGGACAAGTAGATTGTCATGAGAGACAAGTAGATTGGGCCCCTG
This sequence comes from Nanorana parkeri, assembly GCF_000935625.1. NCBI lineage: Eukaryota > Metazoa > Chordata > Amphibia > Anura > Dicroglossidae > Nanorana > Nanorana parkeri. Next base: position 1,044,325 of record NW_017306499.1, read on the forward strand.
TTTTAGCCTTTGGGCAAGTAGTTTTTTCAAAAATGGCCACTCCTCTGCTGAATAGATGTTACAGAGCTCTGTTTCATGCGTTATATTTGAAGTCAATAAGAGTCAAAACATAACATTTTGATGTTCTGAATTGCAGCAATGTAATTTCTGCCTATACATCCTGAAAATATATCAGTGCAGAGTTACTGCTGTATTAGTGGGCCAGTTAATGCATTTCAGAAATGATATCAATCTAGTCTGTTGCTTTTTTGGAAGGAGTTATGTTCCTTAATTCAATAAGCTGCTTATTCAAATTTTATTTGATGTTTGGTGAAATGGTCCAGTGATTCTTCCTGTATTCAGATATTTAACTTGGTTATGACAATGTGTGTTACATGTTTTTATATCTATTCTGTGAAATCTCTTTGTAAAGGATTAGTTTACGCAAAACTGAGATTTCACTTTTTAGGAATGTTAGCTAAAGTGTCTTATGTCTCCTGGAAGTGTATTATGTCTCTAAAGCTGGTTATACACGTTTAGAATTTCCTTAGAAAAAAATTATTCCATTTTTTAAAATGGTTAATAGGGTCAATTCGACTATTTTAACTGTATTAATGAAAGCAATCAATCAAAGGCGCAGGATGTAAAATGTTTGTTGAATGATTGATATTTTAACAGTAAAGGTTTTCGTTTGGGAAACTCTATTCATTACAAAACTGAATGTTAAAATCAAACAAAATTTCAAATGACATTTGTTAAATCTCTGATTGCATTGTTTAATGTTTAGTGAGTTTTTTGTTTTTTTTGTTTGAAAATCTATGACAATCTATCCAGCTTTAGGCTAGTGCTACTCAGGCCATTGTTGTTGGCTTAGTCATTTTGCTAAAATCGCTAGATGGTTACCTATTGTATACATGTGAGGGATGGGGGCTAAACATCTATATGCACATAAATAAAGCTCTTGGTCTCCTATTAAGTCTCCTATTACAAATATTCAATTAAACTATTTTTTCCCTCTAAAAGGAGATCCCACCACAGAGCAAAATAAAATATTTCAAGCTATATCCAAATATGTAACATAATATAATCTAAAAAAACTGCATAATACATGTATACAAAACATCTAAAATCATTTAAAGGAGAACTATGGGGTCAGGGCTTTTCCCCATAGTTCTCCTTAGGGTAACGGGAGGACACAAACTAGCGTCCTTCCGTTACCCTAAGCTCAGCTGTAGCTCGCGGTATACTGAGACGCCGCAGCCGGAGCGGATCCCGACATTGATGTCGAGATCCGCCCAGCTGCGTGAGTGACAGCTGGCTCTGCCTATTTAGAGGCAGAGCCAGCTGTACCCGCCCACTCCCCCGTCCTTTCCGCCAGTCAGCGCAGGCGGATCGGAGGGGGGTCAGTGTTTTTCCCCATAGTTCTCCTGAGGGTAACGGGAGGACACAAACTAGCTTGCGGTATACTGAGACGCCGCAGCCGGAGCGGATCCCGACTTAGACGACGGGATCCGCCCAGCTGCGTGAAGGACAGCTGGCTCTGCCTATCTAGAGGCCAGCTGTACCCGCCCCCTCCCCTGTCCGTTCCGCCAGTCAGCGCTGGCAGATCGGAGCGGGGAGAGGGGAATCCAGCCCCTCACCTGTCACGGCAGAGAGCCGTGACAGGATCGAGAGGTGAGCGAACGCCAGTATATGTTCGCTCGCCTCCCGATCTACTGAGCCGACCTGTGACAGTCTCATTGTCACAGGTCGGCTAGAACTATGAGGTGAGTGAAAAGCACTCACCTCATAGTTCTCCTTTAAAAATGCTTCCAACCCCCCTAATGGCTAGTGGTATGATCAACATCCAACTTAGGCCTGGTTCACACCTGTATGTCAGCCCGTCTGAACGCGCTACAAAACGGACTACGCCTGAAAAGGTACATGAGCTTCTTTGCAGCGTTTTTGTTGTGCGTTTCCATTGGGATACAGCCAAGTAGCCATCGAAAACGCGCGTTTATCGCACTTTTTTTACAGCGAATCACGGTAAAAATGCACGTCACGAAATGCGCGACAAACGCGCATATTCGATACGCCTAGGTGTGAACAGAGCCTTAGGCCATAAGTGTATGATAGCCAAGTAATGGATGGTAGAAATTAATGGCATATGTAACAACATATGTATCGAGAGTCCAACAAAGTATCCAGCAATGAAAATCTATTGCAACAAATCACCGACGTCTATTTATGTATTCAAAACATGATGTTTATATACTTGGTATCAGAGTATGTCCTCAAAGTTGTTATTCATCATCAACATAAATATCCAACAACTGAGAATTTTTTTGTCAAAGCAATGAACGACAGATATGACATGGTTCCATATTGTGTTACCTACTGGCTCACCATGCCTTGTTCTACAGGGAATCTTTACTGATAGGACCTTTCTGACCACCGCAGGACCTTTCTGACCACCGCAGTATCATCTGACCCATATCATCTGAGCCAGCTCAAGCTGGAGTTATGGGTGTGGTTAGACGATGGGACACAAAAAAATGTAATCATGGCTTTATTATAAAGTTTGCAAATGTTTATTTTAAATTATACAATTTAAATATATTTACGGTTTTACTGTTTGTTTTTCTTTTTAGGCTTGTTTTGCTTGACGGGTCTTCATGATGGACGGACACCAGTGAAATCCCAAGGAACTCTCTAAGTGCTGGAAAGCAGATAGCTATTGAGCTATTGTATTAGTGTGATTGTTATTCAATTTATACTATATTGTACCAAACTACAGCATAGCTATGTATGGAAGTGCTCGTACAATCACTAATTTGGAAGGCAGTCCTTCCAGATCACCTCGTTTGCCAAGATCACCTCGTTTGGGCCATAGACGAACAAGCAGTGGAGGAGGAGCAGGTAAAACACTGTCGATGGAGAATATACAATCCCTTAATGCAGCCTATGCAACATCTGGACCCATGTACTTGAGTGACCATGAGGGTGTAGCAGCAACTACATTTCCAAAAGGAACCATGACACTTGGAAGGGCTACAAATCGAGCAGTCTACGGCGGAAGGGTCACAGCCATGGGTAGCAGTCCAAACATTGCTTCAGCTGGCCTTTCGCACACTGATGTCCTGTCCTATACTGACCACATAGGCTTGACCAGCCCCTTACACCATCATCACCACCATCACCAGGTTCCTTCCATGTTGAGACAGGTAAGAGACAGCACCATGCTCGATCTTCAGGTACAGCTGAAGGACCTACAGAGGGAAAATGAGCTTCTACGGAAGGAGCTGGACATTAAAGACAGCAAGCTGGGATCTTCCATGAACAGTATTAAAACATTCTGGAGCCCAGAACTCAAAAAAGAAAGAGTCCTTCGTAAGGAGGAGGCAGCTAGGATGTCTGTTCTGAGGGAGCAGATGAGAGTTTCGCATGAAGAAAATCAGGTAAAAATGTTTTTACCTGGGGTAAAAATGTTTTTTCACACCTCAATTAGACCTTTTTAAGGAGCTATTTAAAACTAAAAATATCATCCATGCTTTTTTCATGTAGTACAGCACGACCATGATCATGCTGTAAATTACGCTAACTTGCGGGACATGCAGGGAAAGTATAGTGTATTTTCAGTGGCACATATTTTGAGTGATTACTTTACAATAATGATTGCTGTGTCTCCCAAGTTTATGTTGTTGTTTTTACTTCTTTATGTTACTGTATCAGCCGCAGTTTAGCCAATGAAGGCAGGGTAGATGGTCCATTTCATTCACTCTACCTCTCTGCCTAACAGCCGTTGAGATATCAAGCATATTGGGAATGCATTATTTGAAGTGAATTGCCCTACTCATATGGGGTTATTCACAAAGCTGCCGAAGGCAGCCGAGTGAATAACCCTGCCGAAGTGAAGTGAGCCGAACAACGTTTGGCTATTCACTTCTGGCTTGTGCGGCCGATTTCAGCCGTACATCGGCTGCCTTTGGCTGCACTTCAGTGCAGAGCATGTTCGGCTGAACCGAAGTGCAGAAGGACTTCGACTCAGCCGATCCAACATCTGGATTAGCTGAGCCGAAGCTCAGGCAGCTCACTCGCTGCCGTTCGCCCCTATTTGCATTTGCGAGGCGAAAGGCCGGCCTTCGGCAAGCCGTTCACCCCTCTTCGGCTGACTGGACTGGAGCTAAAGCAAATGCTGAGCCGCTCAGCTGCCTTCGGCTGCTGTACGAGCTATTGTGAATAGCCCGTACAGCAGCCCTTCGGTTCGACTGAACCGAAGGGCTCAGGCGGCCAAAGAGAGCTGAATGATCAACCGAAGCTATGCCTAGATCCTTCTGGTCCTTTGTGAATAGCCCCCATAGACTTGTAAGAAGGAGAACACAGTAATTTTGTAGTACTGGAAAGCAGGGAGGAGAACCTGTATGTGTAATGAGCAAATATGGCTTCTCCCATACATACAGACAGACATACATACATACATACGTATATAATGCAATGCTATACACACAGACTGATAAAAAAATTTTAGATACACATCAGAGGTGTGGAATTCGTATCGCCCGACGCCCGGGACATGTAGTTCCGGGCGCCGGGCAAGTGGTTTTTGCACTGTTTTACTTGTCCGTAGCAGGGCTGGCTTACAAGTTTTTTTTTAAATAGCTAAAAAGAAAAAGTAAAAAATATGAATTAAAAATGTAACTAAATAAAAATGTAAAAAATAAAAAGGCGATTAAAGGCGATTTCCAAACATATTTTAAAGGAGAACTATGAGGTGAGTGCTTTTCACTCACCTCATAGTTCTAGCCGACCTGTGACAATGAGACTGTCACAGGTCGGCTCAGTAGATCGGGAGGTGAGCGAACAGATACTGGCAATCGCTCACCTCTCGATCCTGTCACGGCTCTCTGCCGTGACAGGTGAGGGGCTGGATTCCCCTCTCCCCGCTCCGATCTGCCAGCGCTGACTGGCGGAACGGACAGGGGAGGGGGCGGGTTACAGCTGGCCTCTAGATAGGCAGAGCCAGCTGTCCTTCACGCAGCTGGGCGGATCCCGTCGTCTAAGTCGGGATCCGCTCCGGCTGCGGCGTCTCAGTATACCGCGAGCTAGTTTGTGTCCTCCCGTTACCCTCAGGAGAACTATGGGGAAAAACACTGACCCCATAGTTCTCCTTTAAGTAAAAATAATAAAACAAATGAACATTTTCTACAAAGTAAATATAAACAGAAAAAATTTAAACCAGCCCCTCTGCCCCCATCTGCACGCGAATAAACGCGCACTGTTTTCAACTGCAATCGTGTGCAACCGCACGGGCAGGGCGGTATTGCAGCAGGAAAACGCGCAATCTGCCTGGCATGACTGGGGTGCCATTAGAAAATAATGGCACTGCCAGCGCGATCGGCAGTGGTGTGCGATCTGTGACTGCCCGGTCATCGTGCACGAAACCGAGCGGATGGCTGGGTGGTCACGGAATCGCACACCATCGCCGATCGTGCTGTCAGTGCCATTATTTTCTAATGGCACACCAGTCATCCGCAGGCAGATTGCGTGTTTTCCTGCTGCAATACCGCCGCGGGCGATCACGGTCGAAAACACTGCACTGTGCATGTCGTGAAAATAGGTACATCTACCTTTTTTTCAGTGATTGCCACGCAGATGTAACCCCATACATGCGGATGCTACCGCTGTATGCAACCGCACACGATCGCACGCCCTGGGAATCCCCAAGTCTGCACCAACCCTAAAGGGTAAATTCACTTTCCCAAGTAATTTGGGAAAACTGAATTACCCGCACAAATCTCCCTCCCACCATACTTAACTTTCAGCAAACGGTCCTTCCCGTCCACCAGTACGGGTGTACTATCTGTACCTGTTCCAGTTCCAGTCTGAATTTCGCTCGCAAATTGCAAGCACTCGTTGGTCAACGCAGTCACCTGACTGCACTGACCAATGAGAAGCGCTTCTTAGCACTGCTAAATACGGTTTTGGTTAAAATTATTTTTTTTGTATCAGGACAAGTAGATTGTCATGAGGGACAAGTAGATTCTGCCCCCGCTTTAGTCCTTGGACAAGTAGATTTTTCCAAAATTTCCACACCCCTGCACATGTACAAGATGTACTTATCTTGCACATGTATATCTAAAAAAAAATCCTTGAAAGGAGTAAATATTCTCTTTAAGTCTGACCGGCATGGGGATATGGTGGGACTAATAGATTATTATTAACATTAGTTAATTAGTAAAAATAGTTAGGCAAAAATACCAAGTTATTATTTCTGTAGCATTGTAATCAACATTGGGAAGGTACCACTGCTAGCGGTCCATGCAAAAAAGATTTTATCCATGTGACTACACGGAGGTTTTAGAAGCAAGAGTAAAACTTTTCGTTATCCTACAATTTCTCTTTGAATATCTATTGCTTAATAATATTTATATATTTGGTATAAAGTAATGCCTTTTTAAAGTGACTAATATGTTGTAAGCATTTTAGTTGTAGATCCATCGCGTCTCTTTCTGAAGTATACATTTATCAAATCCCCCCCTCAGGTCTCTATCAACTTTGTCCAAGGCAACAAATTTGATTGAAGATGTATCACAATTGTGTGTAAGGCCGACATGGCGGCTAATTGGAGTTGTAAGTTTTCCACTTTCAATAAGATAGATGTGATCATACACCTGGCGTTGAAATTGGCATTTCGTCTTACCCACATAATGGTAATGGTAATGGCAAATGGTAATGCCTGTTAAATAGACCCAGAATACGAGTCTGTCAGCTCTGACATAATAGAAGTCACCAGCACTCCATGATATGTGGAAAAAGTAAAGCACTTTTAATTGAATCGTCACATGTGTCAAACAGCCAACGTCTCGGAGCCACGCAGTATCCCTTCTTCTGGGCGACATAGTGACTATATCGCCCAGAAGAAGGGACCCTGCGTGGCCACGAAACGTTGGCTGTTTGACGCACGTGACGATTCAATAAAAAGTGCTTTACTTCTTGCACATATCATGGAGTGCTGGTGACTTCTATTATGAACTGTATCTGACCCAGCGCCATCCGTGTTGTCACTTCAAGCACCCACCTCTTATTCAAGGTCTGTACGCTGTATGGGGTGCAGGTGATTTCATATTATCGATTGTCCGCTCTGGCAGGCTCCAAAAGGGCTGCAGTATACTTTAGAATTTCAGGGTCTGAGTTAGGTATTTTGGGTGCGAAATAGCACTTAAATTAAGTTAAATTAAAACAATTATATTCCTTGCAGCCCATACTCTTCATCGACTTGGCTCACCGTTCTAAAGTCAGCAGTCATGCCAATTCATACACATTTGTGCTGTGTTTGGCTTACCAAGCTTTGGTCATATACACATATGGGTTGCTGTGATTTATAAGCTGGGTCTGATTTATGATCCAAGTCTGACACTGTCAGCTAATATATTTTAAAATTTTTTTTAATTTATTGTCGCAGTAATTTTTTTACAGTCTATCCAGGAAATATACATTATTGTCAAATGTATTAGTAAAACGTGTTTTGTATAAAAAAAAATACTTTTCTAAAATGTCAGAGAGCTGGCAAAGAATAGAAGATGAGTGAACCATGAAAAGAAAGTGTTCCAGGTACTAAAAGCTCCCAAATACCAGGTGTCAAGTCATTGTGGAGAGTCTATATTTATAACACAGCAACATGCTTCTCATTCCTGAGCTTGTTCTTAGGAATGGATGCTGTAGCAAGATATTTGAAAAAAGACAAAAGCATAAGCTTGAAGGCCAAACACTTACAGGTACCTACTTGCACACGTAGTGCCAACTAGAGATGGGAAGGGCTGGAAAAAAACCCGCAAAAATTTGGACAAATACAGGTTTTTTTTCAAGGCCGTTTTTGTTTTTTTTTAAAGGAAAAATTGAAATAAAAAAAAGGAGTGTGGAATATGTTCTTTTACAATGATACATAATATATCTTTCCATGGTATTCAAACTATATAACATGAAGACCTTAATGAAAGATTTGAGACTTTACATAAAGTCTTAAATAATTGCACATTCTCTCAGCTGAAGACAAGCAAATCCTGGAATACAATTCAAGTAACACTGTACTTCTCAATGCAGTTCTCAAACTCAAAAGGAAATATGCATTTCTGCCACTAGGGGCGCTGCAGAGGCAGGGCTCCAGTTTAGTTAGCTCATGGGCTCTATTTTGTACTTCCTACAGTTGGGTGATTGTTGGTATGATAGTAGATGATAGTTTCTGTCCTCTCAGGCTTTAATTGACAGGTAAGAGGGTACAATTGTCTGACAAATTAGTTTATCTTTATAATCTTTAAATGATTCCTAATAATGTTCTGCACTGTCACAGTATAATGTTTACCTATAGTCTGCTCAGTAAATTCTTTTTTTTCTCCTCTCAGTAAAATGGCGAGACCAACATCTAGAGTTTGGAAACATTTCCACAGTGCAACTTCTGCTGAGAGCAAAGCTGCAATTTGCAAATATAAAATAGATTTTAAAAAGCAAGTTTAGTTTATTTACTGATTAAGCTGTACATTTTCTTTCAAGCATAATAATTTTATATACACTGCATTTCCTGTTCCTAGTGTAACAAAATGACTTTCAATTTGTAAAAATATTCCACACTGAATTTTTCCAAAAATGTCAATCTTTTCCGGAAAAAAACATGGCTTCAAAATGTCCAGAAATTTTACATCTCTAGTGCCAACAGGGGCTAAACTGACAGAGTTGAAGATGAGCTACATATTCAAGGCTGGTTACTAGCTGTACTATGTTCTGTACTATAAAGAAGAACTGTAAAAAAAAACAAACAAAAAAAAACTTCCTTGTGTGCTTCTCTGATTGAGTTTCACGTGGTTAGAGGGGTTTGATGTTCCCTGACTTCATCGATACTTAGATTTCCTTCCCTTGTCTAATCAGAGTGCCCATCCTAGCCACTTAATTAAGAATCTGTGTAGAGAGCGCTAAACCCCAATTTGGAGGGACAAGCTTCAATGATAAAAGGCAGGCAGAACATTGACACTTTTCAGTGGCAATCTCTCCTTCTTTAGAACTGAAGAAGGAGGGATAGCCTCGGAAACGCGTCAATGCTGAGTGAATACCCAACCCGAAGTGAAGGGAGCCGAAGCCTGTTTGGCTATTCACTTTAGCCGTGTACGGCTATTTCAGGTGTACATTGTCTGCCTTCGGTTCCCTTTGTGCAGCATTTGGCTCGGTCATTCTGTTTGCTACATCAGAGTTAACAAACAGAATGAAAAATGACGTGTAAACAAAAGAAGAAAAAAAACAGCGTGGGGTCCCCCTTCCAATTCATACCAGACCCTTTAGGTCTGATAGGAATGTTAGGAGAGACCCCGAGTTAAAGATAAAAGTGCATAGGGTTCCTTGCAAAAGTAATACCAGACCCTTTAGATCTGGAAGGAATTTAAGGTGGAACCTTAATGCCCATAAATGGAAAAAAAAAATGGGGTTCCCTTAAAATTCCATATTAGACTCTTAATCCAGGCACTGTCCTGGCAGGGCAGGAAGGGGGATGGGACGGACGAGTGAGCATCCCCCCTCCACTATACCAGGCCACATGCTGTTGGCATTGGGAGGGTGATTTTCCAGGGGGGAGCTCCTGGTAAAGCACCTTGTCCCCATGCCGATGGGGACAAGGGCCTCTTCCCCACAACCCTGGCCTGGTGGTTGTGGGGGTCTGTGGGCAGGGGTGCTCATCTGCATCTGGGTACGCTCTTTCATAAAGGGGCACCCACATTCCCCTCCCTTGTGAATGAGTAAGGGGTAGTTGTACCATGTAAATGATCCAACGCTGCAATCCAGGGTCAATCATGTCTTCCAGCGATGTAATCCAAGGTCAATCACAATGAACGATGACGCCGACTCGCCGATAATGACTCGCCGCAGAATGAGCGATTTGACAGCTGCCGGCCAAAAGTACACAGATGGGCGGAGCCAGTTGTGACAAATGGTTCCTGCAGCCGAGGGTTCGGCTTAATCCTTCGGCTCCTTCGTGAATAACCCCCTTAATGTTTTTACTGTTTACTTAAAAGTTCTCTATCAGTTTTTTTTTAAAATTATTTTGCTGTTTTGTAAATGTTTTATTTGCCTATCTCCGTTGTAATTGCAAGTTGTTTTATATGAAGATTTATTGGAAGATGAGAGAAAGTCTAGCTAGCCATACTGTACCTGGACTTGTATCTTAGTCTGATCAATCAGCTTGATTGATGTCGTTCTCTAATTCACTTCCTGGAAAACTGGCTAGAGAATAACAACCTATCCATAACTGCAGAACACTGCCTCTAAAACCGCAGGGTCTCTCTGCTGTGTTGTGGCTCCGTGATGAATCAGGCACTTAGTTCTCAGCTTTGGTCTTTCTTTTAATTTCAGTATGATACTTTTGGCAATGGCCGAGTCAGACTTAGACAGGAACCAGGAACAAAATAGCAGCTAGATTTTGCTAAGCTTGCCAGAACGATTTCCCATTGTGTTTATGCAGAGCTTCCATCAGCATCTTTAACAATTTATGAATTTGGGGGATAAATTACGCACCAGGCCGAGTAATACATGAGGTGTATGTTAACCCATTGTTATCTAAGCAGCTATCACAGAAGCTCTGATATCCTAAAGGGTTGCCAATGGGTATCTACAGTAATGTAAATATCCACTCTTGAGTTGTTACAATAGTGCAGCCTTATCGCTTAGGGACATTTTGATAAAATGTTGCATATAATTATTATGTAGTCCTCTATCCTGCCAGCAGGTGGAGCTCTTGCCTCATGTGTTCATGTTTTTCTCTGTGTCCTGTTGTTTACAGGTTTTAGTAGCACAAGCCGAAATGTATTTTGGCCCCATTTACACTTTTGTATTTTAAAGCAGAACTCTGGGTAAATATTTTATTAACCCATGCAGTGGGGATACAAGGGTGAAGTTCTCGTTTTTGCCTAGCGTCAAAAATGATAAAGTTATTCTCACCTGATCCTCGTAGCCAGCTGGCTTTTAGAACGGTCCCTGGAGCCTCTCTCCTTCTCCGCTACAGTGGTCTATGGTCCCTGAGTCATCATATTCTAGACACAGTTTATCGGACGCAAAGGGACCATCTCTAAAGCATTGGAGGAGGCAGGCCAATCGGCTCCGTGGATCGTGTGAGTATAACTTTATTTTTAACCCTAGGCAAAAAAAGAGCACTTAACCCTTGCAGTGCGGGGGTAGCCCCATTGCCAGGGTTAATCAAAGTCAGAGTTGTTCTTTAAGATGCATAAATGTGCTAAAAGTCAGTGATGGAACAAAGGCAGTGTTGAAGAAAGATCCTGTTCACAGCTGAGCGCTGTAATGTGTTTTAAAATATAGCTCAGGTCTGTTTTTATGTCTATTTGCATGCATTTTGAGGCCCATCGAAGTCAAAGGCAATGTATGAAAATGCATGAATGAGGCACATGGATACCTGCCATGTGCTCACACAAATCCTCAGAGCAAGATGGCTGCAGGAAGGAGGTCTGCAGCCTCTCTGTCCTCTATAGTCACTTCCTACTACCACCACACAGAAAGAGAAGGGGAAGAGCCTGGGAAAGCATTACTGACAACTTGTATCCACAGTGGTTGATATATAGTTCTTTAATTAAGAAGATAAAATGTTAGTAGAAACTTTGCTGTTTCCGTTTTTGTTTTTACCATCTTTTCCTTTCCTTACATGTTATTGCATTATGAATAGGGATGAGCAAGAGTTCGACTCGAACATCGGCTGTTTGTGTGTTATGTCCTCCCGTCACCCTAAAGAGAACTATGAGAAAAAAAGGTTAACCCATAGTTCTCTTTTAAATCCTAAAAATGCATTCAAGTACTTTAACTATTAACAAAATGTATCTTATTTGTGTATCACTCGGCTGTAGATCCTCAAATCATCTCTGAATTGGTGCTGACACTGTCCTTCCTTCTGGAGGGGGGCTACTTTTGTTCCCCATGGTCCCTGTGTTTGTTGTAAAATAGTCACTGCTCCAAGCTCACTCCTGTGATGGACTACAATCTTAGTACAAATGAGTAAACTAACAGGGTTATTCACAAAAGTGGTGAAGAGTTTGGAGAAGACAGGAGAAGTTAACAATCTAGGACAACATAGCTCAACTGGAAAGTGTGCTGAATTGGAGAATTCTTCCAAATCAGCTATTTTGGCCTAGATTGTTCATTTCTCCTTCACCCTTTTGTGAATAACCCTGTAAATGTGAGATGATTTGAGGATCTACAGCCAAGTGATGCACAAATAAGACTTTTTTGTTGATAGTTAAGGTACTTGAATTTAAAAGAGAACTATGCCCTCTATATGCTGAGAGTGCGGCAGCTGGGGCAGATCCCGACAATACTGTTGAGATCCAAACCGCTGGCTGATTGACAGCTGGCTCTGCATATCTAGAGTCAGAGTCAGCTGTGCCCGCCCCCTCCCCTGCCCGTCTCTCCAGTCAGTGCATAGCTGTGATGGAGCTAGAAGGGGGGCAATACATAGGGTTTTTTTATTACACCTGGAGCAGATAGAATCTGGAGCAGTTGCCCCCAGTAACTAATCAGCTTCTCTCTTTAGTTTGCTCAGTTAAGATTTGAAAATGAAAAGGTAGCTGATTGATTGCCATGCACAGCTGCTCCAGATTTTGTCTCATCCGGTTTTGATAAACTCCCCTTTTAGTATATTAGCTTCACAGTTAAAAAATAAATAAATACATATTGGACTATTTTTATATTGCTAGTTAAGATACAGATGCAGCTTTGTACATTTTTCATTAAGACGTTGGAAAGACATGTTCCAGTCACCATAGAGAGCCATGGTCTCTATGGTGATGTGCTACACACTGAGCCACAGAGCCATTATGTGTGTTGTACATATAAACAGGGAGCATCTACTGATGTTCATGAGTAGAAAACAATCCACACGTTTACCAGATTTGGGCTTTGTCATTTGATAACTGTTGCAGTGGTCTCCAGTTGTGATTGGATCTGCAGTCGTTAATAACAAAAGCTCAGTCACAATGCCTACAGCAAGAACTTTCTCTTGGAAAGCAAATAATGAGTATAAAGAAATACTCTAAAAATGAAGCATAGAAGAGAAACAAGAAGGGATAAAAGAGTGTAGTATTGATGTCTCTATGGTGTAATGGTATGGTAAGTGGTATACTGTATGGTATAGTTGATTTAAAAAAACAAACAGAAATCTGGTACTCATATACTGTATGTAGGGTTTCAGGATACCCAAAAAGGCTATGGAGCAACCAGAAAGGAGAGCATGCTGAGAACATTTCTGTCCCGGTACAGATGCAGGTCACACTTGATGATTGTCTTTTGGGATGCACCGATACCATTTTTTCCAGACCAAGTACGAGTACCGATACCTTTCCTCAAGTACTCAATGATACCAATGCAGTACGATATGATACGATGCAATATAATGTAGAGCTGCAGCTAACGATTATTTTCAAAATCGGTTAGCCGATTATTAAGTTCGATTAATCGGTTAATCGGATAAAAAATAAAGTGTAAAATTATACAGCAATGAATGCAGAATACCACCAGCTATAGAGGAATACAATAAATCCCAGCAATAGTACATTATAGCTGGCGGTATTCTGCATTGCGCTGTATAATGTACTATTGCTGGGTGTTGTACTCCTCTATAGCTGGTGGTATTCCTTGATGGGTAGTCCTCTATACAGTGCAATGCAGAATACCACCGCCTATATAGGAGTACAACAAATCCCAGCAAAACATTATACATGCAGTGTACAATGTATTGCTGGGATTTGTATTCCTATATAGCTGATGGTATAATATACAGCACAATGTACCATCAGCTATAGAGGAATACATATCCCAGCAATACATTATAGAGCACCATGTGGGGGTGGGAGTGCAGGCTTACCTGAGCAGACTTCCAGCAACTTGTTTCTGAGATGGGGCCTATCTATCGGCGGCTGTCATTCCCCCCACACCTGCTCCTCCTTACTTCTTCTCCCCGCGTCCCCGTGCCGATCGTGGATTTGGACGGGCGGTGAGCGTGAGGCGCGGAGGAGGTGCGGGAGCGTGGATGCGGGCAGGTCTGGCAGCGGCGAGCGTGAGGTGGGGGAGGAGGTGTGGCAAGCAGCGTGTGTTAAGCCGTGAACAGGGCCAACCAATCAGGAGCCGATTAATCGATTATTGAAAAAGTTGACAACTTTTTCAATAATCGATTATAATCGATTATGTCGATTAGTTGTTGCAGCCCTAATATGATGCAATGCAGCTAGAGAGGACTAATCATCCCAACGATACATTATACAGCAATGCCTTATGGCACCTGGCTATAGATGACTACAAACCCCAGCAATACATTTTACAGCAATGCAGAATAATATGAAGCGACATACTCTGTGCTTTTCCGAGGTGCCGGCCTAAAGTGTCTCCGGCGGAGGATCTCAGGAGAGCTGTGAAGGGTCTCAGGGGGGCTCTGTGGAGTCTCAGGAGGCTGTGCAGGTCTCAGGAGGCTGTGGGTGGTGTCAGGTAGGCGGTGCAGAGTCTCAGGTGGGCTGCACGAGGTCTCAAGGGGGCTGTGCGAGATCTCACCGGGGGTCTTGCGGGAGGCGGAGTTCCCCAGGGAGGAGGAGATGTGCGGCTGGCGCTGTAAACAGGCAGGAAGGCCGCCGAGGACCCCAGCAAGCGTTTCAGTCTTTATTGGCAGGATTGCTTGGATCCAAAGACTGGATGAACACAATTAAAAAGCCTTAGGAAGGTAAAACAGCTCCCACATACGCATTTCAAGTTTGTATTAAGCCGTTTTTCCTTGAGTTCGGCTTTAAACCAGAAACACGTTGCTATTCCATGAAACAAAATGATGATTATTCCTGACCTGCTTTGTTTGTTTTTCTTGCACATGCTGAGTGGAGTTGTCAGATTGGATTATGACATTCCGCAGAGTGATAGTATTATTTGTGGCACAGTTAGGAACAATGAAGTTAAGGATGGATAATTTAAGCAGGAAACTGGAATTCAGGCATGTGTGATGAAGGTAGGTGAAGAGTGTGGCAGGTGACCCGAGGTGACGGTAGAGCCTACAGAGATATCTGACAAGTATGACAGCTTTGATGTGAGAAAAGAGATATGACAAATTGATTGTCTTCTGACATGCAGAGAGGCTTGTCATGGGGCAGAGCATTGCGCAATATCTGGAAGATTGGCCCCATAAAATAATTATTTTATTCCTCGGGCTCTCCAATCTCTGTATGAAATCCAATGTCATTTACTCAGAGTGGGGCCTTTCTAATGCAATAACCCAAACTGAAGCATATTGAATACTTCTACAGCTGTTATCATACATATTCCTGGATAGATTTTCCAAATGTCACTGCTGCTGGGCCTACTGCGGCTTTAGTTATACCTTTGTGTTAGGGCTGCAACAACTAATCGACTAAATCGATTATAATCGATTAGGGATGTCCCGATACCACTTTTTAAAGACCAAGTACAAGTACTTGCCAATACCAATTACCGATACTTTTTCTTAAAGTGACGTGGCTTTTTTCTAAAACAACACAAACTGATGATTTTAGGGCAGTTTCTTACCAGGGCTAAATACAGATGTCTGCAGACCACAATACATGTCCACACAGCAGCACAATACATGATCCCCCCACAGCAGCACAACACATGATCCCCCACAGCAGCACAATACATGATCCCCACAGCAGCACAATACATGATCCCCCACAGCAGCACAATACATGATCCCCCCACAGCAGCACAATACATGATCCCCCCACAGCAGCACAATACATGATCCCCCACAGCAGCACAATACATGATCCCCCCACAGCAGCACAATACATGATCCCCCCACAGCAGCACAATACATCCAAACAGAGCAGAAGGCTGCGATATCACCTGGGCAGCATGTGGATCTCTGCAGGGCTGTGAGTTGATCGGATGGGTGCCGGTGTCTGGGGCTGTACTGTGCTGTGTATAGGGCTGTCCATGGCTGTGCCTGTGTCAGGAAGAAGGAGCAGGAGGTATAGACATGGACAGGCACTGCCAGGGACAGCCCAACAGGGACAGGTCGGGTGAACCTGCTAACCACCAGGGATTTCCCTCACTATGGCAGGATTTCCTTTAACTTCCTGTCATGAATATCAAGCAGGAAGTAAAGGGAAATCTCCCAAATGGGACACAGATTGCAAAAGTGACGGGATATAACCCTTCCTTGCTCTATACTAAGCTAAAAGTAAAAGTTTTGGAATCTGTTCCACCTTAACAAACAATAAAATAATTTTAAAACAAGCCCATTCTGACCGCTCAAAGATCACAACACAGACTGAAGTACAGTTATAACAGCTTATAAACACCCACTGGTTGTTTACATTAGAGGGCTGGCAGGCTTCTAAGATCTGCTATTCCAAAAAAAAATTTGCATTATCTGTGTTGTGAACTTTGAAAATGCTCACATTGCTTATATATACAGATGTTAATGAGGGTCTAATGCAGTGTAGCAATTCGGGTGAATCTCAGCTGCGGAGGCTACACAAGTGTAGGGGGTTTCCTAGGGTACGGCGTCAGGGTCGAGCTCCAGGCGTCACTCTCAGAGTCTTAAGCGGAGAGTTTGGAGCTCTACCATCATATGCCGCAATTAATCAATAGGAGTAAGGGGTCGCACACTATGGGTTCACAGTAGTATAGCGTACCCTGCGCAGCAAACAAATTATAGGCAAAAGTACCTTGAAACGAAAATCACTGCTTCCCCTTTAAGAAGTAAGAGTCCACTGTTATTAAGGCAACAGAAATGCAGAAGGTAATTTAGAGTCCAGTAACAGTTATGGGCAGCAATCTTCCTAGCAACACTACACCATAAATACTTGCTGTTTGTAGGGTTATTCAATAGGGTGATCCTCTCAGTCCTTGGTTCTTTAGTCCAGCAGCAGGGAGCAGGCTGTCAGCTGGCGTTTCTCAATGAATAATAGAACGCCATACTGACCTGGCTTCCTGCTATTTAAGAGGATGTGAAGGGGAGGAGCCGGTGACGTTTTCCCGCCCCGATGCGTTCCACTCTGGAACGCATCGGCGATGTTACTTCCGGTTGCGGCTGCGTTCCACCCCGGAACGCAAGCCGCGATCGTACAGTGTCCTTTGTGGCTGTGTTCCTTAGGGGGATGCATGCCGCGATCCTTACAGAGGGCTTGGTTTAATGTGCTTTTACTGCATGTTCAAAATTTGTACATACTTTAGCTAATGATCTGGGCACAGTTTAACTTTGAGGAAGAAGTGGCCATGGGTGGGGGTTGGGTTAAAAATATTGAATTGGGCTTTGATGCTTGGTCACATAGCAAAGGTAACCAAGTCGTATTTGTGCTATGTAGCCTAGTCCACAAGCATTAAAGTCCATTTAAAATCACAGAAGTAGATTTTTAGTCAGGTAGACATTGTGGCAACAACCTTCATTTCCACAGTCTTATTTCTACTTTTCTGCTCCAACAGTTACAGTATGTAGTATTTATAAATGACTGAGAAATCCAACAGGCATGAGCGTTTGACCACCCTGCCCAGATCACTCTGTAATCAAATAGCCCAGGCCAGAACCCCCTCCCCCCCCCCCTTCCCCAGCCCTACAAGTCTGCATGAGGTCACTTATAATGAGGGGTGTTGTCATTACCAGCACAGAGCACTGAAGTGGGAGCACAGGAAGCACATATACAGAAAGTCAAAAAAACATTTTAGGGCATTACCTAGTGTCAGGTAAACCTTGTACTGTGGTATAGGGTTATAAAAGGGAGAATTTTCAATCAAGCATTTATTGTATGTAGAGAGTCACATCCGGTATAGTTGTTTGTTTTTTTGTAATGACATTAAAGGTACAGACATCACCAAGAGCAAATATTAAGTATAAAAGCTTTAATTCATGCTTTCTGAGTTCCTAACCTGGAACAAGCATAGAGATTTGATTCGAGCCCCCCCCCCCCCCCCCTTCCTCAGCACTACAAGTCTGCATGAGGTCACTTATAATGAGGGGTGTTGTCATTACCAGCACAGAGCACTGAAGTGGGAGCACAGGAAGCACATATACAGAAAGTCAAAAAAACATTTTAGGGCATTACCTAGTGTCAGGTAAACCTTGTACTGTGGTATAGGGTTATAAAAGGGAGAATTTTCAATCAAGCATTTATTGTATGTAGAGAGTCACATCCGGTATAGTTGTTTGTTTTTTTGTAATGACATTAAAGGTACAGACATCACCAAGAGCAAATATTAAGTATAAAAGCTTTAATTCATGCTTTCTGAGTTCCTAACCTGGAACAAGCATAGAGATTTGCAATTTTGACCCTTTTATGACACTAAAGCGTACACACTACGATGCTAATTTGAAACATACTTTGGGTCTTTGGTTCAAATGTATAGACCAGACACAGCAAGGGAACTAGCAATCTCGGGTGGCCAGCAGTGGCTGTCCCAATACTTGACAGGTGTACTTTATTGTAGAATGCATTTGCATTTACAATCGTAAATGTGATAGAGGGCGGGTCTTAGTCTCAACGTGGACAATTGTAGGATTAACTAGGAGTCAGCCCAGTCCACCTTCTGTTAATGCCGGTGTATATATAGACATTTCTGTTCTCTACAGACTGAGCAGCTCAGAACACTAGTTGTAAAATGAGCTGCTGAGTTGATGATGTTTTACACTCACTTCAAATGCTCTCCATGACTAGACGAAAATCAGTCTTTGCACCGATATTTCGGCACTGCTTATCATTGGCGCAGGTACAAGGTGCTTTCAGTTCCAAACTTGGTGCAGGGTGGACTGATTTTTTTTTCCAGCTGTGGTCAGGTAAGTATGGATTTTAAGGGGTTAACTTAGTGTTAGAGGTTATGTAATGTGTTAGATTTAAGGGGGTCCAGTGTTCAGGTTTGATCTGATGTGTGTAAACCATGAGTAGCATGAGGCCCCTTTCACATGGGTGGCGTCTGTTCTGACCAGCAGGGCATCTATGCCCAGCTGATCGGAGCAGTATGGAACGGATGTCATTAACTGAACTAACCAGACCCGTCTTAGGTCTATGGGGAGTTGGATGTAAGTGGACATGTGCCCGTTAACATCTGATTACCTCTGATCCGTCACAGTCCATTTACATCCAGCTGCCCATTGGACTTCTGATCAGATCCACCTGAAAAATTGACAGGCAGATATGAACGGACCGCCCGTGTGAAAGGAGCTTTTTGTAAATCACAGCTTACAGAGAACTATTGACTCCCCATGCAACAGCGCTGGAGCTTGATGATTGGTAGAATGCTCTTATATGGAGTGAAAACAGTACAAGAAGTCCTGTCAAATAGATATGCCCCAGTGCAGACCTCAGATCAGAAGATGACCCTGTTCCAAATACTGTGGCTTATGCCAGACTGGGTGGCGTGAAAAGATTCTCATAAGGTTGTTTTAAGGGACAGTTTATTGGTTCATTTAGGGTTAGGGAGGAATAAGGATGAGGGGTAGCCTGAAGGTCAGGTTGAGGTCGGGGATACGGTGTTGTAGGTTTTTTTTTTTTTAGCATTGAAAACCCAATATCAAGAACATCAGCATATTAATGCCAAAAAAAAAGAATTTAAAGAACTGAATGGCTCAGTATGTCCACAAACAGTCAGTATGGCATTTGTTATATTTTGTGCCGGCAGCATCTATGTGGTAATTCTTGTAGCAATTAAAGAATAACTCCACTTTTCAAAACCTGCATTATGTTATACACATATTTAGCATGTTACATGAAACATGGTCACATTCCCCAAATCAGTTTTGAATTTGGCACAGCTGTGTGTGGCTTTGGCCCCAAAGCTGCATCATCCATTCACAAATACATTTAGAGGTTCTGGGAATGGACAAAACTACAATTCCCGCCTTCCATTGCAGCAGAGTTGTTCTCAGTGGAGTACTAGTGCGGTGAAGTCAGCACACATGTAGCCCATTGATACTTTCTCCCATCCCATAACTTAAATTCCATACCTCGGTACAGGTGGGGACTGGGAGGGAGAGTCTGCTGATCGCGGTTGAAATGCTTTGCAGGGTCAAATGCTGAAAATTAATAATGCATACTTATTCTTTTACTTAAATGTGTGCATTAATGAATTCTTAGGAAAAGCTCAACTATATCGTGAAAGGGCTCATGTATGTGTACACCCATTCTATCTAGGGATGCACAGATACTTTTCGAGTACCGGTGCAGATACTTGGCATTTTCATGAGAACTACCAGGGTTGCAGTGGTTGCAGCTGGGACCTGGCTCTGGCGCTCCACCACTGTCCTGAAATCATTAGTCTGTATTGTTTTAGAAAAACTGTCACATGACAATAAACAAAAATTTATCAGTACTGGTACTTGTAAGTACTCGGCAAGTACCAGTACTCGCAAAACTGGTATCTGTGCATCCCTTTATTTCTATTTATAAAAACAAAATCGTACATTAAAACAGAGATGTACAAATCCCAGGAGCTCCGTGTGCTCCTTACAATCAACATCTGCCTCCTAATTTTTGAATTTTTCTCTAGTTACATAGTATTTGAGGTTGAATAAAGACATTAGTCCATCAAGTCCAACCTATTAGGATCTCATTCTAGGAGTACCCGTACCCCTGTATATTACGGTCCCTTAAGAAATCGTCCAAAAGTTTCTTGAAATTTTTATTGTTATTATTCTGCCTTGATTTCGGTCGTCCGTTGTTAGTTATACTTACATGTGCCAACGGATTTCCTATATTGACTGGAGTGAGCCCACTATTATTAACTCCTTTTTTACTACTTTCTGTGTTATTTTTATCTACGATTAAATTATCAACGTTTAGTTTAAGTAATTTTATTTTTATACCCTCCCCCCCACTTTCTAGTTTAAAAGCTCCTCCAGTCTTTCTACCATTTTCCCTCCCAGGAATGCTGCACCTTTCCCATTAAGATGCAGCCCGTCTCGGCTGAAGAGCCGATAGCCGACTGCGAAGTCAGCCCAGTTCTCCAGGAAACCAAAACCTTCCTTCTGACACCAGCTCCGGAGCCACTTGTTAAGCTCCCTCAACTCGCGCTGTCTGTCCGGAGTGGCTCTTGGCACCGGCAGTATCTCTGAGAAAACTACCGTGTAGTCTTGGAGCTCAAAAGTATTGGTACATCGTACTTGTACCGAGTACTGTAAACAAAAAAATTGGTGTCCAGAAGCGCCAGAAGCAGTCATCCCTTATCCCTCATAAGGGAAACATACTGAGCTGAGGATGGTATCTGTGCAAACCTAATTCTATCCTTTTATTTTTTGTATAGGCCTTATATTTTCTTAACATATAGTTATAAGTCTAATGAAACCATGTCTATATTAAGCCAGAAATGTATATCAAAGACACATGACTTGTTTTAATCCTACCAGATATAATCTTCTTCGCTCCAGTAAATCTGTGCAATGCGAATGCTGCCGCCGACACCATTATCTTGTTAAAATTGCAGAGAAGACTATACTGTTCTGTGCAGTGTAAAGAACATTTCATATCAGCTTCATTATACTAAACTAGAGTCTTATCACAGCAATTATTTTTCCTACACATTGTCAGCTGTGGCAGTACAATATGATGAAATTAAAAGAAAAAGGTTATTTTGGAGAGCATAGCAGGATCCTCTTTTATTTTATAGGAATTTGAAGATAACCAGGTGGCTGGGCCTAAAATAGTTATCTCACAAGAGAATGTTTGATCCTTTATAAAATACATATTTCCTTTCTTTTTATAGAGCTTATATAATGTATCAGGTTATCACTTTATGTATGGTGGAGGATCCTTTCTGTAGGCAAAATGGACTTGCTCTACCTTTTATTTTTTGCTTGTTTTAAGGACTTTGAAGGGACTGAGTTTAGCTAAATCTGGTTCATTCTAATATGTTCCCAATGGAATGGGCTTTGGACTCGATGTGGACTCAAAAATTAAAGATTTACTATTTAAATCAACATCCAGATATGTTGAAGAGTGTCTGAACTACATAAAATGAATATATTGCAGTCTAGCAGTCCTTAGATGTGGAGGCTTTCTCTTAGTCACTCCTGTCATCTAGGGGACAAAGTGCAGGTAGCACTTTGTTCCATGTTTCTATGTGTTGTGGATGCTGAGCTAGCGTGGTTGACAGCACACCCTTCTCCCCCCACTGTTTTACAACCACGAAGCTCACAAGGAGACGAATTAGATAATGTCTCTGGCACCAGGCGCTTACCTGAGACAAATGCTGTTACTAGACATGCACAGGGAGGGGGCATGTCAGGTAGACTGCCAGTAAAAAATTAGCCTACAAAGACAGGCATATTTAGAACAGAGCTCTACCTGTGCTCCATACTCATGCACTGTCAGCACTAATCTAACCGAGATTCACATTCCAAGTGTCAAACACTGTTCGCAGCACAGGGGTATGTCATTAATACATACAAAATTATACTGTGATCAACCTCTTAGGAGAATATTACCATGTGTGGCATTTTGTAACTTCCAAGTTTATCATGAAGCAAGTCACATTTGCCTTCCAATAAAATAGAAAACCCGAATGTACCTGTCACTGCTACTGGTGCAGGCATAATTAAATATTGTTAATTATACTCTGTCTATTGACACATGAAGTACCCTCCAGAGTAGTTTGTGGATCAGATAATAACTGTTCCCTTCATTGCACAGTGGGGAAGGAAGCCTTTATCAGGAAGACATAGTAATTGAAGACTGTTGCCAAGTTTTGGACCCTGTGGTATACTGAAAACACTGGCACGTGATGTGTGTTGCACAGAGTTTTCAAGGTTATTAGTTTTGAATAAGTATGAGAGAGCAAGGATGGAAAATAATTTAAGGTTGTGATGAAGTATGCTTATTTGCCATGCTGTAGAGTCAGGCTAAATTCTGGAGATAACTCTCTATTTTATGTTGTTAAATTGACAACTAAAGAACCCGTCAGATTTTTACTTCCGCCCCGTCTCACTGTCTCTAATCGACTTGATCACCAATGTCAACAGGAAAGTAAGGGTAAATCCAATTTTGAGTTGCCACCAGAGCTGGAATAGAGGGAAAATCTTCCAATGGGGTCACTTGTTCCTGTGACAACAAGAGGAGATTTCCTTTGATTGTGAAGAAATCTCACTAGTAAGACACAAATGGCAAAAAAACTGACAGCAATCTCAACCCTCCCCAACTCTATTCGGAATTAAAAAAAAAACATTTTTGGCTTTTGATATACTGTAAAGCTAAACAATTTTTTTAATGCAAACACTCCAAAATTGCACATTAAAAAAAGTGTGTGTCTTCCTTTTTTTATGTTATCTACATGTCATCTTGTTGAGTCTGTTCCATCTCTTCTCTTCAGCACCATGTGTGGTTACTGATGTTTTTTAGCACCTGATCTCCCAATGTGCTGATTGGACAAAGAAAAAAATATCAACAGAGTGATGAGGTCATCTTTCTACTCTCCTACTTTCAGCTTGTTTCTTGTCAGCATATTTCCTATGCTGGATGTCTTTCACCGTGAAAGGCAAGGGGTGCCCAGGAGGACACGGAGGGCAATAATGCTCAAGTGTGGAAAATATTATTAGGTCTTCATCTATTTTTTTTATGGAGATTTGCTTTAAGAAAGACAAATAAAGTATATTTTAGGTTGTGTTAAAGCTCAGCGGGAGTTGTGAAAATCCAAATGTGAATACAATTCACAAGCCTGAGCTTACAGACTTTTTAAAATTACCTCTATTATCTTTTATGACATTTCAGCGATCAAACTCATTGAGGTGAAAGATGAGCACGCAACTGAGAATGTACAAAAACTATAAAGCAAGATCAATTCTCTTCATACCGTAACACATGGCGCGTCTGCTCAGCAAGAGTACTGAGCTATTCCTCATGGGACCTTTGCTTTAACAAACAAATCCCTACACTTCTTTTGTTTGGAGAGGAAACCAGAGGAAATGAAACACTTTGTCTAGTTGGATAGCAGAGGTCCGGTAAGATCAGGTTCTATGCCATTGACTCAAAAGGGTAAAAAACAATTGAGACCTGTAATAGCTCATTGTACAAACTAATTCAGGATTATTTTGTTTTCAGTGGATGATTTGGTAATTCACGTGGAGATAAAAGTATGCAATATTTGTAATCATTATATTAATTATTTTTATATTTATGAATACAGTAATACCTCGGTTCACGAACGCTTCTGTTCGCGGACAATTCGGTTCGCGAACAGGATGTTCAGCAAAATTTTACTTCTGTCCGCGAACTCCAAATTGGGCAACAAACACGACTGTGGCCATCTTCCCCGCTCTGATACATGGTTGTGGCTTCCTCTAGTCGAGATCGCAGTCGCAGACAGACCAGTGCACACTTGCTGTGAAGCTTTTTTTGTGTGCTTTTTAGCACATTCAGTACTGTACAGTATTATTCAATCCAGCATGGCTCCAAAGAAAGTGCAAAGGTTGGTGTTCACTCTCTTCACACTGTACTGTACTTTGTTTCATATTTTTGTGGTTAAAATGTTTTTTTACATATGGTTCAGAACGTATAAACCTTATTTACATTGAACCTTATGGGAAAATTTGATTCTGTTTGCGCCCAAAATCGGATTGCAACCACGTTCGTAGGAGTCAGAATGGATTAAACTTATTTACATTGAACCCTATGGGAAACTTTGATTCGGTTCACGACGAATTCGGTTCGCGACCAGAATCGCGGAATGAATTAAGTTCATGAACCGATGTACCACTGTATAGGACAGAATTGAAACACATAATAAAATAGAAGTATAAGTCTTCATGCTAATCCCATATGCCCCAACCCTGTGTTTAAAATAAAAAAAAATGACTTTAAACTTAAAATGCAAACAAATTGAACTTCTCACCGATAGGCTGTATACAAACAGTACTGTGCAAAAGGTGTGAAAAAATGCTGTAAAACAAGAATACTTTCAGAGATAAAAGTGTTAGTTTATTTTGATCAATTAAGAAAATGAAAAGTAAATGAACAGAAGATAAATCCAAATCAAACCAATATTTGTTGCGACTGCCCCTTGTCTTCAAAACAGCATCAGTTCTCCTAGGTACACTTGCACACAGTTTTCTGTTTTCATGCATAGTTGAGTCGCTTAGCCTTCCACGTCGGAGGTATGGCTTTTTGGCCACAATTCTTCCATGAAGACCACTTCTGGCCAGACTTCTCCGGACAGTAAATGGGTGTACCTGGGTCCCACTGGTTTCCGCTAGTTTGGTGCTGATGGCACTGCTGGAGATTTTACGATTTTGAAGTGAAGTAAGCATGATGTGTCTTTCATCTGCTGCATTAAGTTTCCTTGGACCACCACTGCGTCTACATTCCTCAACATTGCCTGTTTCTTTGTGCTTCTTCAAAAGAGCGCGAACAGCACATCATGAAACCCCAGTCTGCTTTAAAATCTTTGCCTGTGAGAGACCTTGCTGATGCAGTATAGCCACTTTGTGTCTTGTTGCTGTGCTCAGTCTTGCCATGGTGCATGACCTGTGACATGAAACTGTCTTGCACAACCTCACCTTAGTAGCAGGATTTGGTTGTTCCTCACCCAGTTTTAAGCCTCCTACACTGATGTTTCTGTTTTAGTTAATGACTGTGTTTCAACCTACATATGAAATTGATGATCATTAGCACCTGCTTGGTATACTACTGTAATCACTTGTCTCTGATCCTACAAAATCTCTGACTTTGAAGCCAAAGAGTAGTCACACTAAATATTGATTTCATTTAGATATTTCTTCTTTTCACTCACATTGCATTTTGTAAATTGATAAAAATAAACAATAAAAATATGTATTTCTGAAAGCATTCTTACTTTACAGCATTTTTTCACACCTGCCTAGAACTTTTGCAATGTACTGCGTATATATATACACACACACACACACACACACACACACACACACACACACACGTAGTACTGTATAAATAGGGATGGGATTGGGATGAGACTTGGCAGCTAAGGGTCTTTATGTCTTTATTGCAAAATGCAAAGTTATGGATTTGCATGCAAACAATTTACAGCTATTATTTACAGGCATTAGAAGGGGTTAACGCTAGGACATTTAGATTTAGGGGTACTAGTGGTTTGGCTTCATCTTGAATATGCAGTCCAGTTGTGGTTACCCATCAACAGAAGGGATGCCCTAGATGTCCTAATTAGGGGGGCTGCAGAACTTCAGCTATGAGGAACAATTAGGTGAATAAGCTTCTTTGCTTTAGAGAAGAGGCACGTCAGATTAGATATGATAAGTATCTAAAAATTAAATAACGGTGACTGTAAAGCCGGCAACAACTTGTTTAATCTTAGGTACTTGACAAGGACACATGGCCAAAATTTAAGGTTGGAGGAAAGGTGATTTAATCTGCAATAGCGAAGATGGTTCTTTATGGTCAGAGCAGCAAAAATGTGGAACTTCCTTCCCCAAGTGGTGGTATCAGCTGACACTACTGACACATTCAAATAACACCTAGCTGTCTACCTCACTGAGCATGAATATATATGTGTATATATATACATACACATAGATATATATATATATATATATA
>NW_017306499.1:1070868-1114498 GCF_000935625.1 Nanorana parkeri
CCCAGTGAAGTGGTCAAAGGATTGACACTTATACACTACTCTTTGGGTAAGGCTTCAAACATTGATTGTGGTTTGGCATCTTACATGGATTGCCTCTGAAAGCCTGGAGCTATTCTAGGCATATCCAACCAGGACAAAGCCCCATGTGCAGACCAAGACCAGACTATTGGAATTATTTCTCCCAGATGACCTTAGAGTGCCTTGGAATCTCCACCTCAACAAAATGTCAAGACAAAACAGAGTATAGTCTGGCTTGTTTATGCTGTTGCAACTCCCATAAGGAGAAGCAGAATGAAAAGGCCACAATGACTTATTTCACTCATGAAAACGTTTCTGCAGAAGAATGCAACTGTAAACAGCAGTTATTAAAGATTTGCTTCAGATACTATGTATTATAAATGTGAAAAGAGCAATGACTGAACCATATGATATGCTGTCATTCTGCCAGGAATCGCAGCTGTGAGTTTCACTCTAATGTTTGGGCAAATCAATGAAATTGTCTCTCTGCAAAAGTTGTACTTGTTATGCATTCTTTTTATATTCATATTTTTTTCCCCAGCTGGTTATTTTAGTACTGTAGACAATATACATTAGAATTTTCTTAAAGTAGAACTCACAGGGTTATTCACAAAAAAGTGAAGGGTTTGGAGGAGGCAGGAGAAGTGAACAATCTAGGACAAAATAGCTGATGTGGAAAATCTCTCCAATTCAGCTCACTTTCCAGTTCAGCTATGTTGTCCTAGATTGTTCACTTCTCCTGCCTTCTCCAAACTCTTCACCCTTTTGTGAATAACCCTGTAAATATTTTGGAACAGTGGGAGCTCTTGCCATGATGTGCAAGTATGTCCAGCATATTTTCCATTTTTATAGACTTATCTTTCAGTTTGTTCTCCTCCAGCGCTGACAGCTCTGTGCTCTTCCTTTCCATTATTTCATCGTCACTGCCACCACTGTCATCTTCTCCTTTGTGTCTTCTGCATCCAGCATCTTGTCTCATGCCATTGGGTGGCCATGGGTGGTTTAACTCTTACACATGAGTGCTGAAGTTTCATTGTCCCAGCTTCATTCTTGGCATCTTGGAAATGCAGAGAATGGTCCATGTGTGTACGCTGTGCATGTGCTGCACATACAAGAAACGCAGTTCAAAAAAGTTGAACTTCAGCAGAGAGACTACAGTTTTGTCCATTGGTTTGTCCACAGTAGTGTCATACAATTCACATGAGCTTCTTATGCAGGGACCAACTCTGCCCATTGCATTTCTCCACCATATGTGAGGATGAACTTCAAATGGTAGCGCATTAAGTACACTACCACTCAATTTCCACTCGTTTAGGGCTTCTTTTATTAACTCCAAACTTAAAAAAAGTCAACACCGGTTTTCACTCACAGGGGTTTCCAAACATAAAGTACACACAGTACTGGCATTGAAAACACAAATAAGGTTTCTTGGCTTTTACCTTCAGCGCTTTGCCTCTTTGACCCACTGATCCTCTTTGTTTGTTCCCAAAACTAGTCCCAACTGTTTCTCTCACAGTCACACAGGCTGGAACTCACCACAAAGGTGTATAGCCACACAGTCTGGTTCCATGGTAGAGCCCTCAAGACCCCTGCACAGAGACCTCCTCTGTCTCCCAGGTGGACCCACTCACTTAGAAGGCTAGGATATCGTATGGAGGCCCTAATGAGCCAGCTTCCTTCAGCTGGGCTTGTTAATTCTAAGCCTCCAGCACTCTCAATACTTCCCCCTAGAGCAAGAACCTCAGCACTACACCTGAAACTGGGCCATACAAATCTGCTATCCTGGCTATACCCAGACATCCCCATCTGCCTGCTGCCACAGTAGCTTATTCATGTCCTGGTGAAACAAATCTATCTATCTATCTATCTATCTATCTATCTATCTATCTATCTATCTATCTATCTATCTATCTATCTATCTACATATATATACAGGGCTCGAAAATCCACTCGTCTGCTCATCTGTGACGAGCAGACAGTGGAGCCCGACGAGCAGCTTCCCCATCGCTTATATCAGAAGCTGTCAGTGCCGTTGCCGGTCCCAAGATCCGCTGTGCCCGATGCGGCCGGGACCGGCACGGCTCTGTGACAGGAGATCAAAGGGAGTTCAGTACACAAACTCCGTTTGATCTCCTCTCAGTCCCCGAATGCAGGAAGTGATGTATATTGCATCACTTCCTGCATTCAGTGTCACTCTCCAGCTAGAGAAGCTGATGAAGCCGATCTCTGCTTCATCAGCTTCTCTGGAGGTCCCTAGGTGACATTAGGGGTCTTGGAGACCCCTGATGTCTCCATAAAGAGGACCTGTCATGTAAATTGGCTATCCCATAGGGGGCTTCTTAGCCCCCCATGTAATAGCAATAAAGTTGTATGTAAAAAAAAAAAGTAATACAAAAATGAAAGATTGATTAAAAAAAATAAAGAAGCATAACATTTATTTTTTTAAACATTTTTCGCACCCCCCACATACACACGCATATATGCGTCAGGTGGGCCTATGTGCCGCACATGTTGCATATCGCCACAAACGGAATGAGAGCAATAATTTTAGAGCCATTAAGGCCGGGTTCACACCTGGGCGTTTTACAGCGCTGATCGACGCCCTGTAAACGCCCTGCAAGTGAAATCCCATTATTTTCTATGGGCATTGTTCTCACTTGGGCATATTTCAGCGTGTCGGAACGTACTGAAAAACGCCCTATGCTCAAAGAGTATATTCATAATACATGCATACAGTCCTTAAATTAAAACTAACAGATCTGCCTTGACTAGAAATAATATTATGTTAATCCAAAGTGACACTTTGCTATTTGTGGATATTTGTTCTTGTAATTATTTACTTTTACTGCCTGACAATAGCTGCCTCCCGGCAGGAGTAGATTTGTGGTGCTTTAATTAATGGCTCTGGGGGTCGGCATGGCTCGACAGATATTTCCAGCGATACAGAGATGTAATGCATCCTCTCTGGGCTCGGCTCTGCGCTTGGAGTGTTGTGTTCTGTATTAATGGGGACT
The DNA here is from genome assembly GCF_000935625.1 of Nanorana parkeri. Classification (NCBI taxonomy): domain Eukaryota; kingdom Metazoa; phylum Chordata; class Amphibia; order Anura; family Dicroglossidae; genus Nanorana; species Nanorana parkeri. The sequence goes on from NW_017306499.1 coordinate 1,073,901, forward strand.
GTATGGCGAGAGGTTATGGCCCTGATTCCTGCATTATATGCCACAATGTCTCTGGCTCGCTGCACCCTGGGAGATCACTGTAGCCAGTGTAATGTATATTGATCGGAGTCTTTTTTGTTGTAATAGAAATATAAATTTCACCTTGTAGTACGGTGTGTAATTCTGATGGGAATGTTCTGTTCTCAGGTTAACTAAGGCTACTAGTATTTTATAAGGACTTAAGGTACAACTAAAGGCTCCTGTAGGACAGTCTATATATGTTCCAAAACTAGTTACTATGTGATGCACAAGTCTCACAAAAAAACATCTTTTTTCTTCTCTGAGTCAAATGCCCCTTCATGTGTGTCTCTCATGCTCCCCTTCCCAGACACTGCAGCTCATAATGGGAGGGTTTCAGCAAAAGAGTTAGTGCAGTCAATCCAGAAAATGGGCAGGACTTGGTGTGGTCAGGTGGTGATTGACAAGCTACGGGCTTGTGAATTAGCAGTGATGACGCTGACAGTCAGACTTTCTGCAATATTTTTCCATGCCACTATAATGTAAGCCGCCACATCCTTTATGAGAGGGGCAACTGGATTCTGGAGCAGTGTGACATCGTTGCTGCAGATTCACAGGAAGCTGCATTAGGTGGATATGTATTTGTGAGACTTTGCAGGGGGACCAAGAGTAGACTGAAAGTGCATATGCAGTTATAATTAAGTGTTGGAGCACATATTTTTCCTAATGGGAGGACATAGTTCCCATTCAAGAAATATGCACTATAGCAAGACAAAGGGCAAAATTTAGATACCATTTACAGGGGTGTGAAAATTAAAATTAAAAAAACTATTTGTCTAAGGACTAAAGCGGGGGCCCGATCTACTTGTCTCTCATGACAATCAAATGGTCATGATACAAAAAAAATTTTTTTCCAAAACTATATTTAACTCTTCTGAGAAGCGCTGACCAATGAGTGGTCGCAATTTCCGAGTAAAAGTCAAAATCCACGGCAGTATGGGGTATAGATGGTACACCCGTATTAGGCAGAGGAGAAGGACCGTTCGCTCAAAGTTAAGTATAGCCAGGGGGGGGGGGCTTACCTGCTCAGATTTGAGCAGGTAATTCCATTTTCACAAATTGCTTGGGAAAGTGAACTCACCCTTTAATGCTCATTGTGGGTGTTAAAGAGCCGGCTACCACAATAGGGCACGCAGTGGAGTGGGGGCAGCCCTCGGTGCATACACACACACAATGTCCTACTAGTGCATTTATTTGCATGCAAAAAGCAGGCTGCTTACAAGTGATCTGGGTGGCTATACACTGATCGACTCTAGGTTAAAAATGTGTCCCTTTAGAAGTCTATGGGGGCTCACTGTGCAGACACGGCCGAAACTTAAAACTGTTTTGTGTTGGAGGAGGTAAACATCAAAGTAGACTGCGGTTGCATTATGCTCAGGTAAGTAAGGACCTGGGTGGGTGATTTCTAGGTTAGTTTAGGTTTGGCAGCTTTTGCATAAAATCTGACTACTTAGCTTAACCCCAGGAAGAATTTGTGTTTAAAAAAAAATACAAAAACAATTACTGTTAAAGCTCTGAACTTTGGCCAATATATAAGACACAAAGGCATTAAGCTTTATTATTATTATATCATGAATTTTATTTTTTAAATGCAGTGAAGGTAACTGAATTTGACCTGGTACTTTACAGTCTCTGTATAGCAGGGCTGGTCTGTAAAAGGAAGAAGCAGCACAAGATGACCGAGGACATCTACTGGCAGAAAAGAAGTAATGCGGCAGAAATGAGCAAACATTGTTTTTTATTCCAACTATTAATGGTTTATTCATTTGTATCTTGTTATTTCTGACTTATTGGAAACCCATGACCTTTCAGTCATGCAAAAATAGTAAAAAAAAAAAAGGTAGGTCCTGGCGTCTCCCTTAACAAGCAAAAGTTGATCAGAAAAAACAAACAAACAGCTACAGAAAACCAATAGGGGCATTTCCATGCATCAGTTCTTAATCTGCAATAATGGAGGCAGACCCAGATTTTGTATAGCAGGATGGACAGAGCCACTATATGATTCTGGGTGTCTGGTTTGGGTGACGTGCTTATTAGCAGCCCTCCTAGCTCTAGAAATCTGGACCGAATTGTTTGTGTTTTGTTAGCTTGGCTGTCTGTTAGATATGAACAAATTCAAGTATTCCAGATGACCTGGGTGCCCAAAACATGATTTATATTTGAGCAAATTTTAGCTTCCTTTGGCTGCTGAGACCCAGGAGGCCTAGAAAATGCTGGGGTCAGTATTCAGTGTACGGAGAGGTTAAGCTGAGTAAATATTTGTATTCCGTTCTTTATGAAAACTGAAGAGGGAATATGTCTCAGGAGGACTCCATCTGCTCTTGTTGCGCCTGATATCAGCACATATGTGTTAGCTGCAACATATGTATTTACTGCGTTGTTTAGAAATGACCTGTGAGAATTGATTTGGCTTGAAACAGAAAAGGATATGAAGAGTTTTTTGTTCTCTTTCTGTAGAAAAGCAATGAATCATGTGATCATAGAGACATCAGTTTTTACATTTTTTAGGGCCACTCCATCTCTCATGGTCCATAAGACGCACCGGACCATAGGACGCAGGGAGGTCCGGCGCGCCTTATGGAGCACTCGACAGACTGTAGCCTCTGACACAGCTTCTATGACAGAAGCTGTGACAGAAGCTGCAGTTAGTGACCGCTGAGACAGGTGGCGCTGTGATTACAGCGCCACGGTCTCAGTGATCACACAGAGCAGACGAAGAAAGTCCGTTCTTCGTCTGCTCTATGGTGATCTCCATCGTCGCCGCTGCTCGGTTTTAATACGAGTGATCTCATTAGATCACTCGTATTAAACGAGCAGTGGCTCCTACTGCTGAATACAATCGCCGCCGCCGCTGCTCGGCTTTAATACCACTCGTATTAAACGAGCAGCGGCTCCTACTACTCGCCCGGCGCCTGAAACTGCATGTCTCGGGCGTCGGGATTCGCTCCATAAGACGCAGGCACATTTTCCCCCTCCTTTTGGGGGGAAAAAAGTGCGTCTTATGGAGCGAAAAATACGGTAATTCCTCTCTTCCTCTTTCTGTAGGGGTCCACCAAGTCTCTGTCCTTTGACCCCTTCTCTTTTCTATCTACACCTCCTCCCTTGGTCAGTTAATAACTTCACATGGCTTTCAATACCATCTCTATGCCGATGACACTCAAATATATCTTTCTACTCCGCAACTCACCCACTCAGTGTCCTTGCGTGTCACTAATCTACTAACGGACATATCCGTCTGGATGTCACAACACTTCTTAAAACTCAATCTTTCAAAATCTGATGGAAATCACTCACCTCATTGTTCTCCTTTAATTCTATTCCTTACTTGCTATGTTATGCAGTCACTAATATTATTATTATTATTATTACATAGTAGTTATATAGCGCCAACAGTTTGCGCAGCTACAATACAAATCAAGACAAGATGGTAAGGAGGGCCCTGCCCCTGAGGGCTTACAATCTAAAAGAGGAGTAAAAGCATTTCGAACTGCAATAAACATTTTTAAATATTTTTTTTATAGCTTATGCTATGTGAATGGGATCATGTAAGAAATATAAAATAGGTATTATCCCAATTTTGATGCCGAAGCATTGCATTCTGGGAAGATGACTTCAGCAGTTCATTACTGGGAAATCTCATCTGTAATCTCACAAGATCTCAGGGAAAGGTATTTTCCTCCCCTGAGATGCATAGTCACATGTCCTAGTCACAAGTTCTTAGATTGTAAGCCCTAATGGTCAGGGCCCCCCTTACCATCTTGTCTTGAATTGTATTGTGATTGTAATGTCTTCCTTATATTGTAAAGCGCTGCGCAAACTGTTGGCGCTATATAAATCCTGTATTATAATAATAATGTACCAGAGTTCCAGGACCTAGAAACCTGCCCTTAGTTAAAATGGGAAGGAAAAGAAAACAAAGGGCATGCAAAGAAAAAAAAGCCGGCAATTATCTATAAGTCTTTGCTTGTAGATTGTCATTATTAAATATTTCTAAAAGTGCCTTTGTTGGTTTTTTTTTTTTTGATAGAAGAGACATACAAAGTAAAAAATTTGTTTGGGATGATGTTATATAATTATTTATTAATTTTCTAACAACCATCCAAATATTTCACATTTTACATAATTGACAAACATGCAACAATAAAACAGGACAAAACATTATATTAAAGGAGAACTATGAGGTGAGTGCTTTTCACTCACCTCATAGTTCTAGCCGACCTATGACAATGAGACTGTCACAGGTCGGCTCAGTAGATCGGGAGGTGAAACGGGAGGACATGTGACAGCTTCAGTGTCACAGGTTCGCTCTAACTATAACATAGTTCTCCTTTAATTCTACTCTTTACTTGCTATGTTATGCAGTTACTGACAGTCATTGGGGGGAATTTATCAAGATTTAAACAGATAAAATCTGGAGCAACCAATCAGCTTCTCATTTTCAAATCTTACCTGAGCAAACTGAAGAGAAATGCTGATTGGTTGCCATGGGCAACTGCTCCAGATTCTCTCTGTTCCAGTCTTGATGAATTTCCCCCATTGTCTCAGGCAATGGTGATTGATGTAGAAAAGTCACCTATTCACTCATTCTGTAATTTTGCCTGAACATTTGCATGCAGATCTGTTGAGGATCAGGAATACAAATGTTATGCATATTTACATGTATGTATTCAGGAAAATCAATAAATGACAAGTTAGCTGATTAATCTGTTTTGTGAATCGATTTGCTCATCACTAGTCACAGAAAATCTAGAAAATGGGCAGAGAGCTGAACACATCTGTTTCCAGCTGGTGATTACTGTCATATGACAGTGATCACCTGCAACTGACTAACAGCAACACATCTGTCTCATTTATTGTCAAGGGGAAGAGATGTGGACCATTGCAGCTTACTCAAACACTGGATTTAGACACATTGTCATGAGAGCAACATGAAGGCTGTCATTGCTGACCACTTGTTCTGAAAATGCTAGCTGCCTGGCTGTGACATAGAAGCTGCTACATTAAGTTTTTGAGTCATTGACATGGACAGGATAAGGAGTGTTGACTGTTCGGATCTGCATATGTATTCCATTCAAGGACTCAAAAAAACGCTGAGTCTAGTGGCATTTTTGGAAGGAAGTTAGCAATGGCAGCCCCCCCTGAAAAGCTGCAGTGGGATACATTGCTTTCTAAAATAAAGGTTGTAACCATAACCTATATTGTTATACTATCTTGTTGGGTCCCAAGCCCTACTCTATAGAAGTAATGGTTTCTATACACTGCACTGATGATGACCAAAAAGCCCAAGACAGCTGTATGCAGTTTGGAATAAATGTCTCTATAATATTAGGGTATATTTGCACTATACAGCAGCGGTGCTGGGTGTGCATATGGCCAATGGCGTGTTAAGCAATGATTTTTATGGTTCTATGCTTTAGGGCTCATGCACATGGCCACATGAAAATACGACAACTAGTATGTAAGATCTACTGGTAGAAGTTGGCAGCAAGATTGTGCGTAGAAGTGCCCCCTGCATGCATGTAACTTTTGTACAACGTTTACATGCGTATAGCACAAAGGTGCACTTCTGGTTGCTTGGACACTAGGCCTGTCTTTTTAGTAACAAAGGACACTGGGCAGAAAGAAGCCACCTGTATCCTAGAAACATAGGACTCTAGGCAGCTTGAGCCACCTGCATCCTAGCAACACAGGACTCTAGGCAGCTTGAGCCACCTGCATCCTAGCAACACAGGACTCTAGGCAGCTGGTGCCACCTGTATCCTAGCAACACAGGACTCTAGGCAGCTTGAGCCACCTGTATCCTAGAAACATAGGACTCTAGGCAGCTTGAGCCACCTGCATCCTAGCAACACAGGACTCTAGACAGCTGGAGCCACCTGTATCCTAGCAACACAGGACTCTAGGCAGCTTGAGCCACCTGTATCCTAGAAACATAGGACTCTAGGCAGCTTGAGCCACCTGCATCCTAGCAACACAGGAGTCTAGGCAGCTTGAGCCACCTGCATCCTAGCAACACAGGACTCTAGGCAGCTGGAGCCACCTGCATCCTAGCAACACAGGACTCTAGGCAGCTTATGCCACCTGTATCATAGGAACATAGGACTCTAGGCATTTGAGGTACCTGCATCCTAGGAACACAGGACTCTAGGCAGCTTGAGCCTCCTGCATCCTAGCAACATAGGACTTTCTGCGCTGCAAAATGCCCAAAGAAGTACAGGAGCTTCTTTGGGCCGTTTTGCCGCGCGTTTCCCTTGGTATTCCCGAGTGTGGATCGGGGTTAACAGAGCGGTAACCCCGAGCCACACTCGGGAATACAGCGTACAGGTCTTACCTTGTCCGCGATCCCCGCTGTGTCTTCGGCGGCTGCCGACTTCCGGGTTCCGTCCCTTGCGAGCGGCTGCGTCGCAGGGGGGCAGAGCCGGCGGGAAGTTTAAAAGTGAAAAAAATATGAAAATAAAATAGAGAAAATAAAGGAAAAAAACATTTACACCGCCAGTGAAACGCACGTTTCACTGAACAAAAAAACGAGCTGAAAAACGAGCATAAAAAAACCCGCTCAGGTGTGAACCCAGCCTAAGGGTGCCCACACACCTTACGAACATCGTACGATCGCGGGATTTCCCGTGATGTTGCTAAGATGCAGGCGGCTCCAATAGAATGCATTTGCTATAGGGTCCATATGCAGAACCTTGGGTGCAATTTTTCTATTTTTATTTTACAGATCTGAACGCAGAGCAAGCGTACTAATCTTTACACACTGTGTGCATGGGCCCATAGAATACAGTATACCTGTGTTCAGATCCATAAATAAAAACTCTATATTACTGATAATGCAGTGTTCTTTACCGCCATGTGCATGAGCCATAACTGTACTATGCACTGATCAGAGTTGATGACTTTTTGACTCCTTTAGTCCCTTTTCACCAGAACCTGTATGGTTACAATAAATTTAAATATTGTATAGCTACTGTTATCTTTTATCACTATGAGGAAACATGACGGTGGTGGGGTCATATTTGATGAGAGGTCTTCTTGAACTCGGAAAGCTCTACACTGTGTAGAGTGATAAAAAATGATGTGTAAAGCGCGGTATCCAATATAAAAGATATATCGTCTTTGAAATCTTCTTTGGGAGAATGTCTCTGATTCTGCATTGTCCTTTACTGTCCTTTCCCTGTCTCACAGTGGTCTTATATCTGTTGCCCTCTGGTACTGCCCAGATGTCAGGCGATGTGATTCATTACAATCATATTATCTCCCAGGCTGACAAAGCACAGCCTGCAATCTTCTCTGCCCTGTAATACACTGGGGTTTTTTTTCACTCTCAGTTGTTAAAAATACACTGACTTGTGAATCTGATACATGTAACACATAAAATATTGTGTTTGCTCCAAAGTAGAGCGTTGGTGTTTAGCTTTTTTTTTTTTTTTTTCAATTAGAATCAGTATGTGTTTTATATTTGCATTTATCCAAGGGCTCATTATTTTCCTTATTTGAGATGACAAAAAGTACCCCTTTGCAATGCATACCATCCCATTGAGTAAAGCCGAACTCTACCAAATACTGGAAGGCATGGTAGGAGGTTTTCAGCAGCACTTGCATGTGATCTCTCTGATGGCTATGGGGCAGGACATGTTTCTAAAAGGCGTGAGCAAAGCTAGGCATGCACTTTTCACTAAAGGTAACATCTGCTTACGTATGCCTAATGTTTACGCTTCTCTGCGTCATGCAGAATTTACTCTGTGGGGCTCCCATATGCGTGCTGCCAGCTCCATTTAGTCGTATGGAGAGTTTGTATCCTGATGGAGTATGGAGTACAAACACGCCACAGGATTGAATAGAGATTTTGCATACATTCACTTTTATTCCAGCGGGTGATAGCTGTACGTTCTTCTGCATTTTATTCATAATCTTTCCAATTACTGCTAGTGGAAAGCCGTAAGATGCCATTTTGGAGTCCCACAAAGAATCATCTTAATTACTCCGACATGGGTCTTATTTCCTCGAAGGCAACAGTTATTTAGCAGTGACACGGCTTAATTTCAGCCATCAGGCTGCCAAGCCATTTGGGTTTATGGTAATATCCTGTGGTGACCCAGACAGAATGGCTGATGTCAGTTTAAATGATCGCCGCATGTCTGAGCAGATGGCGTTCTGTCAGTGGCCAGTGCTGCAATCTACACCTTCTTCTAATGATGTCTTCATAATACGCAATAGGAGAAATTACAGGCCGGTTACCGTGTTTAAGTGGTGTAGCTGCATTTATCCTAAGCATTAAATATTAACTGGCTCGTGCTATTGATTCAGCAAATCTTTATTACCTTTAGTTCAAGAGCTTTCTGTTCAACCTAATTAAGATCACATTGCGATAAAAGATAAAAATGTATGCCGGGGAACTCGTTAGTTTGCCACTAAAGCTTATTAAAAGCACTGTGCACCTTAACATCACCTGACATGAAACACTTCAGATAAGTGTCTGTGTTTGGCAAACAAATTAAATGGTTTTCAACTTTTATTTAAAGTGGCTCAAGGGACACCGACTACTTGCTGCGTGACTCTAATTTACATCCTATTGCACAGCAGGCTGTCTCGTTCATTATAACCCTATGACTGCCATTATTCTTATTTTTGAATAGCCCTGCATTTGACCTTTCCGAAGACAGGTTATATAGGCCCAGGTCCTCAGCTTGGCCCTGTGTCAGATCATTTCAGCACTGGCATACATTGCTACAAAAGGGATTAGAAGAAACCTGTAGTAAGGAAATAGGGAAGATTCCATTGCTAAACTACCATTTGAAAACAGTTCCTTGGCTGTCAAGCTGGTCATCTGGTGTCAGTACTTTCTAAACCACTGACCTAAAGAAGTTGCACATCTCAGAATCATGTGGCAAGAGGCTGAAGACCCATCCAGAAGAAGTATGATAATGAATCTGGCTACAACCCAGATAGCAAGGATAACTTGCTACAAACTTGGTGCGGGGTGAAATTGTAATTCTTGTTAACTTGCTGCACACATTCCTGGCAAGTTGTAGACTTGCAGAACACTTGCAGCACAAGTTCTAGTTGACACTTTTTGAATTTTTAGCAAATTTGCTTGGCAAGTCTACAGCAAGAGTCCTGCAGGTCTTAGCAAGAGCTCTGCAAGCTCGCTGGTCTGGAGACTTGCAATGCAGACTTGATGTAATAGTGCAACAAAATTGTGAAGCTTGGCAAGTCTGCAATAGTTTAGCAAGTCATTTTCAAACTTGCAGCACAATTTCTTGCTATCTGGGAAGGAGACTATATTAAACTTTGATTATAGTTAATGTTACCTTGATTGCATTTTCAGTTCTGCAATAACATGCAAAAAATTATACGTTTGATTTTGTACGGTTAGAATGTGTGCTACCTCTCTGCCAGTGTCCCCCATGTTCTGTAGATGATTTATACTGAAAACTGGGGTCACATTTCAGTTATTTCTCAGGGTGGGCATAGCCCTTGTCAGACATTTGCCTACTTAAAGGAGAACTATGGGGTTAAGGCATTTCCCCATAGTTCTCCTTAGGGTAACGGGAGGACACAAACTAGCGTCCTCCCGTCACCCTAGGCTCAGTATACCGCGAGCTGTAGCTCGTGGTATACTGAGACGCCACAGTATACCGCAAGCTACTGCTCGCGGTATACTGAGACGCGCAGCTGAGGCGGATCCCGACAATTATGTCTGGATCCGCCCAGCTGCGTGACTGACAGCTGGCTCTGCCAATCTGGAGGCAGAGCCAGCTGTACCCGCCCCCTCCCGCCCGTCCGTTCCGCCAGTCAGCGCTGGTGGATCGGAGCGGGGAGGGGGGAATCCAGCCCCTCCCCTGTCATGGCAGATAGCCGTGACAGGATCGAGAGGTGAGCGAACGCCGGTATGTGTTCGCTCACTTCGAGATCTACTAAGCCGACCTGTGACAGTCTCATTGTCACAGGTCGGCTAGAACTATGAGGTGAGTGACTAAGTCTGTGACTAAGGGAATCTTTGGGGATCGTGTGCTCGATATATAGAGTGTTAATTACTCTATACTTACCTCTATGCTGTCTTTTTACAGATACAGCTTGCCCCATTTGTTCCTGTGAATGGGGTTGTACTTATGAAGGCCCTGGCCCTAGTTGTATTCTGATGGATGGCCCTGCCAACAAGATAAATATATGGAAGTTGGTGTTGCTTACTTGTTTTGGGGGGAAAACTCTGGCACAATCATGTTTCCTTCCTCTACTACTCAATCAGTCATTTAGAGCAAGCTTATGGCCAATGAAGTTCTTTGATATTACTTAATCACTAAGGGCTGGACTTCTTGATTTTTAAGCTAAGCCGTGCCCTTCCGACATTCTTCTGTTCAATACCTAGGATAGAGAGAGGTTTCCAAAGCGATGAGAACTTCTGTAGCCATGGTTTTAGAGAGTGAACATGATGTTTTTTTTCCACGGAGATGGTCATTCTGAAGGTTTGCATGAGGCATCACGGAACCTAAGGCTTTCCCTGTGTGTTGGAGTGTATAATTCGAACAATGCTATTCCTGGTATGCAGAATTAAAATGGCAATGCATAAACGCACATGTGGGTCTTCTGTTTTAGATGGATGGTGTAGGCCAGGGGTGCCCACAATTTTTCACCTGGAGATCTACTTTTCAGATGACAAGCTCAATGAGATCTACCAACAACAAAACACCTTTATTTAAAAAACAAGCACATTAAAATCGTTACTGGGACTACTCTCTCTTTCTCTCTCTCTCTCTTTGTTGTCTCCTCTGTATCTCTCTCTCCTCTCTCTCTCTCTGCTGCCTCTCTCTCTTTCTTGGCTGTCTTTTCTCCCTCTCTCCCCTGTATCTGTATCTCTCTCTCTCTGCTGTCTCTCTCTGGGCCGGTTCACACCACAAAGTCTGCATTTCAGAGCATTCGGCCTATGGAACGCACTGGAAGGCAAGGCGGCCGGCTCCCTGCATTTAAGGGCGGGAGGGGGCGTGGCGGTGCATTGAAACCTGGCTCCCTGCCCACAGTACGATTGCACTCGGTCCAGTGCGATCTGCAAAAATGCTGCAATTTTTGCAGATTGCACTGGAACACAGGCAATAATGTGCCTGCGTTCCGGGTGTGGGGGATCGCACTGCACACACGCTGTGTCTGACACATTCAGCCGCACTAGCACCGTGGGATGGAGCTCAGGCCAGTGAGCCGATTGCGATCTACCAGTGTTCGCTTTGCGATCGACTGGTAGATCGCGATCGACCTAATGGACACCCCTGGTGTAGGCAATTTGGGGCTCTTTGGCCTGCAAAAATGTCAGGCTTGGGAATATGCTGGGCTGGGAATGAGAAGCTGTGTAGGTAGGCTCTTTTCCATCTGTGTATTCAAAAGACAGGTTCTCATGTCTGGATGAAATGTTGCAGACAAGCGACTTACTAAGTAGTGAAGGAAGGATGAGTTTACAGCCCTGGAGCATGTTCTTCCAAAAACAAGCCAGCAGCAGCAGACAGCAGTTCCACTATCTCTGCACTGACAAATTTACTTGAAGTGGTCAGCGCTATATTACTTCTAGGTTATCAGTCAGTCATGAGCGGGTTTTAGAGAACTGGCGTTATTCGTACTATTTTGTCTACCGGTTGCAGAATTCTTATAGACTGGAATGAAAAAGATTTTTAAATGTGTGACTTTAGTGACCTCTGGTGGATGTATTTATTGCAACATCCTGTGTTTTTAGCTCAAGAAGAGTATTATTTTACTAATAGGATTTACTCTGCATTCTAATTCTATGTAAAATTCTATCCGAAAACCTGAATACAAAGCTAGAGTCTATATAAACCATTCTACTTGCCAAAAATGTAATTATATTCCACCTCTATAGTTTCTACAGCCGCTTTCTGTGTCATCGTGTACCTGCATCCTTCTCTGTGGACTATGCTGACATCTGTCCTGTACTCACCTTCACCTTTAAACCTGTCTAACACCTCCTTCTCTAGTTCCCAGTGCCTGAAACATTCCAAGATGACAGCATTATATTGCTTTATTGGAGTGCAGGAAAGGACTTAGATTCATTAATTTGTTAATTTAAAGATAGATTAATGGCAATGATAGTAGTATTTAAAGGATAATGAAACCCTTGCGTGTTTTTTGCATATATCTACTGATAGCAAGCAGTAGATATATGCAAAGACATAAAAAAAATGAACAAAAAGGTTGAAAAATGTACCTGTGTCTCCGCTGCGTGCTCCCGTCCGAAGATCTGAGGATTCTCGGGTGGCCACAAGGGATCATGGGGCTGGCACATGCGCAGTAAAGATCTTCAGCTGGGAGAAGAGGAGAGACACAGGGTAAGTCAATGCAGGCAGCGTGCACTCGCACAGACTCCGTAGGACAGGAAGGGACAAGAAGAGACAGGAGTCAGAGACCGGCACCTTTCCTGGTGAAGGGCGCCTTTCCTGGTGCAGATTAGTTTATTCAATAAGAGGTAAAAATAAACATGGAGGTACTCACAAGAGTAGAATGTAAGCAGGCCGTAGGACAATAAATGGAACGGAGCAGTTCTATTTATTGTCTGATTGTCTGTATGACATGTCCTATGTGCCGGTGTTTGAGGTGTCAACGTGTTTCCGGGGCACGCCCTTTCTTCAGATGTTCTGAAGAAGGGCGTGCCCCGGAAACGCGTCTTCAGATGTTCTGAAGAAGGGGCGTGCCCCGGAAACGCGTTGACACCCCACACACCAGCACATAGGACATTTCACCAGGAAAGGCGCCCTTCTCTTTGTGCTTCCTTCCAGATGTCCCAGTCTCCCTTACTGTAGTGGGGCTGCGTCCTGCACACATGCATATTACCACATCCCTTTGAGGAATGATTGTCTCTGGCGCTTTTGTATGACATTTTCGTTTACAGTAGCTCTTCTATTCGACCGGCCTTCACTCCCCATGTGCATCAATAAGCCTTGGCTGTCCATGACCCTGTCACTGGTTCTCCAGTTTTCCTTCCTTGGACCACTTTTGGTAGGTCCTGACCACTGCAGACCAGGAACATCCCACAAGAGTGGCAGTTTTGGAGTTGCTCTGACCCAGTTGTCTAGCCAACACAATTTGGCCCTTGTCAAAGTAGATCAGATCCTTACACTTGCCCATTTATTCTGCTTCCAACACATCAATTTCAGGGACATAATGTTCACCTGCTGCCTTATATATCCCACCTACATCCAAATGCCATTGTAAGGAGATAATCAATGTTTATCACTTCACCTCTCACTGGTTATAATGTTATGGCTGATCGGTTTGTATATTTTATATATACAACAAGTCATGTTGTATATGTAGATTTCATTCTCTCTGATTGTGGTTGTAACTAAATGCGAACACAGTACAAGGCGCCTAACATATACCTATTATAAATAATTATATATTTAGAACCTCATGTTAGCTTTTTATATCCTATAATACAGTTCTTTACTGCTGGGCTGGCAAAATCTTGACATCACTCAGCAGGAATCTTTATAGATGTTCAAGCTGTGTGCTTTAGAATTCCTGTTATCAGTGCTTGCAATTAAATCAATTATATCTTTAAATAACACTAACATTTATTGCCAGTTCTGCATTAGAAAGCAACATTCATTGATGAGCTTAACGTTGCTCGTAATAGGAGTAGTAAATAACTTTTCCTAGTGGTATAGTGAACCTTGCATACTGTGTGATTTAATATGGAAAGACATATTCAAGCTGACTCTTCAGCCAAAAATATCCACTTCATTTAATTAGATGAACTATAATGTAATGACTGGTTCGGATCGAAATGACATTTTGAAGATGACCCTCAATCCCCTGGCTCCTTGTTCAGACCATAAACTGTAACTGCAATATTCAGAGATATTTTGAAGTCAGCAGCTTGGTGGTTTGAGAAAGGAACCCCCTTCTTCTCTTCTAAATGGTATTGGTTTTGGACAAACGGCTTGTAAATGGAAAGGATAGTGTTTTGTATGTAATTTCTTACTATTTTTTAGTCATATAAATATGAAATATTGAATTTAAATATTTTATGTTTACCATTTGCTAAATCTTTGCACCATGATGTACTGCTATGCTGTGAATAGGCTACATAATTTAATCTCCTTCTGTTCAGGTTTAATCACAATGCAACCACAGCTGAATGAGTCAGAGGCGGGAAATACAGAGGAGCTGAAAGACATAGCTGTAGCTTCGGCTAATCCTTCGGCTCACTTCGGCCGCCGGAGCCCTTCATATAAGTACTCCTTACTCATTCACAAGGGAGGGGACACATCTGGGTGCCCCCTTTTTTAAAGGAGGTCACCCAATGCAATTAAGCCCCTCTGCCCGCAGACCCCCACAACCACCGGGTGAGGGTTGTGGCGGAAGAGGCCCTTGTCTTCATCGGCATTGGGACGAGGTACTTTTCCAGGGAGAACCCTGGAAAGGCACCCTACCAATGCAGAGGGCATGTGGCCTGGTAAGGTGGAGGGGGGGGGGGGATGCTCGCTCGTCCCCCCCTTTCCTGCCCTGCCATGCCTGTGGTTTGATTAAGAGTCTGGTTTGGAATTTTAGGGGGAACCCCACATTTTTCCCCATTATTTTGGGGTGGAGTTCCCCCTTAAAATTCCTACCAGACCTAAATGGCCTGGTATGACTTTTGGCCATTAGGGCTCTAGCATGTATACACAGTAGTCTCCATTCAATCCTATGGAGAATACATACTGAGATGGAGGATTGGATGGAGATTGCAGTGCACATGTGCAAGCCAGACATAGGCGATTGTGACAGGACATTGTGTACTGCCAAAGGGTCCACACAGCTAGGATCTCAGCAGATCTTAAACAGGTAATTTTATAAGACTTGGAGGGGTGCTGGGTGGGGGGCTTAGGAACATAGGCATAACTGCATTAAAGGGACAGTTTGATATAGAAATAAAATAATTTGACACAAGGAGTAGGGTGTTAAAAGATAGCAGTTAACATATGGGTACCATAGACATTAGTTAACACTACCTAATAGCTACCTAACTAATGTCTCTGAACCACTGTAGGATACTTTTAGCTGACTGATTTTGGGAAGGGTTAAAAACCTTGTCTGATCTTTGTTGTTCTTCTCTATATAGGCTAATATAGGAAGTATCTTCAGTTTAGAGGGCCTGTTTGATTCATATTAAACAAGGCCTGAGAGTAGAGACATTATGCCTCCATTTTTGCCTGCCCACTACTGCTTCTGGCCAGCTAAAACAAATTCAATAAAATATTACAGCAACGAGGGCATGAGCTACTTTTTATTTGTGTGGTCTCAACCATCTCCATTGGTTGAGAGCTCACCTTGTGTCTCCCTATTGTCAGCGAGGGTGCCTATATTAGCTTTTGACCAATAGGATGATGAGCTTTCAAACAGAGAAGCTGGTGATGATTAGCCTAAAACAGCAACCTCACTTTATAATGCTCTGCACTTCTTTGAAAGATGTGCAAGAACATTAAAGTGCCTGCATTGATTTCCTGTAGCCAAGTAACATGGTTTGAGGTGAGTACAAGTATACTTTGATCAGGTCCTCTTTTTGGTATTGTCTTATTATTTTGTTATTCTGGGTTTAAAACCAACCATCCGTATATTATGCTGCTTATCCATTTTCAGAGTGCTGTGTCACATTCTATTTAGTTGCTAATGTATCATAATTTTATGTTTGTTTGTGCGAGTACATTTAGCGGATGTGTCTTGTGTCCGCTCTGCACAGCTCAGCTCGGAATGCGGATCAAGATGCATTTGACTTGTATATTTTTGCTCATATTTTATCTGCTTTTGTGTTGATTTTGCTTCATTTTGTTTTATTTGGCATGCCGTTCAGCCTTTGGATTCCAGGAAAACAAAGGTTTGTCTTTTCTTCACAATGATTTTTTATATCCTCTATTAATAAAATGTAATACATGTATTTATTTATTGCTAGATGTAGTCATATGTGCTTTTTAGCTTTTAGCTTTTGCATAGTACCTAGTAGTTGCACTAGAATAACTACAAAAAATAGAATTACAGTTAATCTAAACCTTAACCGGATGACATTTGATTTGTTAAAACACTGTCAGGGCTATTCACAAAAGGGTGAAGTGTTTGGAAAAGGCAGGAGATCTGCAAAGTGAGCAAATTTGAGAATTTGCACCAGAAAGTGAGAAATTGGAGAATTCTTTCAAAATAAGCTATTTTGGCCTAGATTGGCAGTAAAGGAAAGAGCTGGCTCTGTCGGCGGCATCTCACTGCTAACCTCCAGAAGGTATAAGAAGATGTTTCAGCTCATCGGCATCTGGTCATACCTGAAATATTTTTCTGGTTGGCCTTTTTTATTATCCACCGCCATCTTATTACTTCAGTAGAACCCCATTTACAACAAACAACAAACAACAAAAAAGCCAGAACATTAATTTTCCAAGCTCTGCTACCAATGGCTTAGCTATGCCAGCTAGAATCTTCACCACTTGACTTCTTGCTGTGCAGTGTGGTTCCTCCCACCAGCCACTTTATAGCGAGTGTGTTCCTGCACCTTGGAAACCTGCAGCTCTGAAGGGACTTACTAGTGAAGTTGCAGTCGACAAACCATGGAGCAAAGTAGGGAGATGCAGGCATCCAACACACCTGAATGTGTCAAATTATGATTTCAATGTCGGGTGTAGCTTTTCAAGAGAGGCAAGACTGGAGTCACCAGAAGTGGGCTTGTTAGTATTAATCATTTTTGTTTCAAGCTGTCTCCCAGCACTGCCCTTTTCTGTGGCTGTTAGAAAGGCAATCAGTGGTAGTGCTGGGTGTCTTTCTACTCTTGTCAGTGGCCTCCATGGGAGGGGTTACAGTGTAATCCATAGACAGAAATGTTTGTCCTTGACAACCATGCAAATGGCACCTTAGTCTCCATTGACTCTTATAAATGGGTCTGTACTCATAGTCAACATGGATTAAAGGTTAATCTATACAATAAACCGGACCACAGAATCATTGTGCAACAGGTGCAGGGTCTAGTCAGGATTGTTTTAAAGGCTGCATGGGACCAGGGAGGGCCACATAGTGATTTTGTTTTGTTTTTTTAGGAGCAGAGCTGTTGGCCAGTATTTACTCACAGGAAAACCACCATGGGGGTACATAGAAAACAATTTCACTAAAAGTAAATAATTACATTGTTAGTATTGCTAGAGCAGCACTTATAGGCTCACCTAAGTGCTGTTTATAATTTTTATTAATTTCTGGGAAAGTCAAGATAACACAGACTGCACTGCAGCAGGCTTCTGGTTGGCAGTAAGCAGGTTGATCATACCATATTACTGACAACTCAGAGATAAGGTGGTGTAACTCATCACCACATCTTCCATGCCAGTTAATGTGCTCTCATTTCCCCTTCTCTGTGATCCAGTACCAATGCTGGTGTCTCTTTTGTTTTATTTTTTTTTTTTTTATAGGAATAATATATCAATTATAAAAATGCATGTATCAGCAGTTCACATGTATTACAATAATCGCCTCATACGCATAACTTCAACCACCCACTGATCAGCAAACTTAAGCTAGCCACACACGGCTAGATTTCTCTCAATCAGCCACACAGGCTGAACATGATAAATCACCTGGTTCCCCCATCCAAGCTTAATAGCGTAGATGGAGAAATTTCAACCTGCTGGCTATTGTATTCAGTTTGTCGAGCTAGGTGGTGCCGACAGGGCCACCCACTACTCAAATTTTGGTCAGTCAGATGAAATCCAAGCTGTGTCTGGCCAACATTAGATGTCTTTAGAATCCTAATCATAAAAAATAATTTCCATTCATTTGAAGCTGGGGGATGAGGATAATTCATAACATGTTCCCAAGATCATAACCAAAATTTCTGACCGAAAATCTACTAGTGTATGGCCACCTTTAGTCATGGGAACACACATGCCTATTGGAAGATTTCCCCTCACCTCTGGTTCTGGTTGTAGCCGTAAAAGTTCCCATTATTGTCCATCTTGGAGGCAATGGTCACTAGGATACATAGAAAAAAGGGTTAATATTTCCAGCACTTCCCCATTTAATCCCAGACTAAAAAAGAGTGACTAACTGTTATAAATGCATTTACCATAGTTTTCTAAAAAAAGACATATCCTTAGTGTAAAGGTGCCCACACAGCTTGCTACAATCGTACGATAATTGCGGGAAATCCCGCGATTGTACGATTATCGTAAGGTGTGTGGAAGCCGTGCGACCTCTACTACTGTAAGGTCGCACGACTTTTCACTTACGAACATGTGTGTAGCATGTTCGTAAGATAAAAGCCGGACGGGCCGTTGTGCGCAAGCGCACACTGCCCGTTCGGCATTGTGGTAATCGGAAACCCGCCCCTCAGCGGGGCGAGCTTGCGATCATCGCAAGTACGATCTGCCTGTCCAAGATAGGCAGATCGTACGTTTCTGTAATTACCTTACAACCATCGCAAGACTTTTGTCTTGCGATGGTTGTAAGGTGTGTGCCCAGCTTAACTGGCCCCATCTAGTATCTTCTAGAATCTGTTCTCTTTCTATCAAGTGAAAGATGAAAGAAATTGACAAGGTCAGGAATAAAATCTCTACTTTTTAATTTTGACTAGAATAAAGACTCAAGGGCACAAATTGTAGAACACACACCCAACATTTGTGATCATTTAAAGCAAACTTAATGTAAGAAATAAAGTTTATTCTACCATAGACACTAGTGTACAAATATCAGTCCAGCTTTCAAAAACCGAACTATCGGTCTGCTACTGTAATGGGCTTCACTGGCCAATAAGGACACATAGGAGATGAAAAAAGTTGTGACCACACTCTCGATCCAGACAAATGGATGGATATTTATATACCAGAGTACCCAGAGGTACAGTTTTGGAAAATGGACCTGACATGAAGTTCCTACTTTATGCTGTCAACAGTTTGTTCTCTATTTCAGGTTTGCTTCAGAGCCCAATTACAGCCAAAATATTTTTTTTAATTGTGGATCGAGTTGGGGTTTTTGTAACCTCCATAATATTTTCATTGTTGTTCTTTGAACCCCATTGTAGAGATTTTCCCTTTCCGTGTGGTTAACAGAGCAGAAAGTTGACCTTTAAAGTTGACCATACCTGTTTCTATATGATTTTACAATCCCTTTAGATCTACCAACATCAATATTGTCAAATGGCTTGCCTGATTGGATCCAAATGGCATGCATTGCTTCGATAGGTCCTCACATTACATCGGTTTGGTAAAACAAAAGAAGATGTTAGAAATGTTAAAATCAGGTTGTCATATGTATGGTCAGGTTAAGACCTTAACCCATTAACTGAAAACATGCTTACAGCTGTTAATTGACTATTGTTGAGTAACATCACTGAGGAATAGGCATAGAAGTCTGAGTGTCTCAAATAAATTGCTCTTTCAACCATATAACATACTGTATTACATTTAAACTGCAGTACTATGGACTTCTGATTGTGTATTGAAATATTTTTAAAAACACATAAAAGTCTAAATAATTAAATGTCACAAAAATGTACGTGAACTGTAAACATTTTAGTTCATTTAAACTTAGAAATGTTTCAAGATCTGAGTCACTAGTCTGGTTGTTAAAAAAATATTTTGTACATGTTGTTACTTGACTGTTTTATTGTACACTATATGTGTTTTTACTATAGATGCTGCAAATATTTGACATGTTTCCAATAAATACTCAGTGGGCTTTACTTACCGTTTTTGCAATAAACGTCTCCTGAGAACAGCAGGAAACCAGCATTTATGGATATAATAACTATTGTCCTTTGACACAGCAGTCCTTCCTTAATCTAATTTTATTGTCTATTGAAGTCTATCTCAATGCTGATAAGATGTTACCATCTTGTCATCCATATACAGTATACAGCCTCAGCACCACAAAAACTCATCCGTAAAGCTAGCTTCCATATTCCTCTATCGTAGTGCATAGGATACCAGTGGGGGTTATTTAAAAAGCCGCCGAAGGCAGTTGAGTGAATAACCGAGCTGAAGTGAAGTGAGCTGAACCTGTTTAGCTATTCACTTCAGTCTTGTACGGCTGATTTCACCGAAATGCTCTGAGCCGAAGTGCAGAAGGAGTCCGACTCAGCCGATCCAACATCTGGATCGGCTGAGCCGAAGCTCCGGCAGTTCACTCGCTGCCGTTGGCCCCTATTTTCATAGGTGCTGAACGGCAGTGAGTGAATAGCCGAATGCCGCCAAACAGCATTCGGCTCTGATGTTCTGCTCGGTACCTCCGAGCCAATGAATAACAACTGGGCGGAGCTGTGATGTCACGGCCGGCTCCGCCCAGTTATTTTTAATGACAGATCAGCGTCCCCAGGTCATTTGGTGGATGCTGATCTGTCATTAGAACTGGGCGGAGCCAGCCGTGACATCACGGCTGGCTCCGCCTAGCTGTCACTTGCGTGGAGATTGGTCGGCTCCGGCCGACTTTTCTCCATGCTTTGGCTGTCACTATTGTGAATAGCCTGTCACTTCGGCTGTCACTTCAGCTATTGTGAATAGCCTGTACCAAAGGGCTCCAGCGGCTGAAGAGAGCCAAAGGATCAGCCAAAGCTACTGCTGGATCCTTTGGGTCTTTAGTGAATAACCCCCCAGTGTTTAATGGTAGAAAAACTATTGTCCTTTGAACATGTGACCTGTTCTCATTCTTCTATCAAATCTTCTTTCACTCTTAGAATTATGTTACCAACCTTAGACACGTAGATACAAACTCTGAAATACAAAAACCTGGTTAAAATTATAAAAACATTTTTAACTATGTACATAATTGGTCTTCATTTTACCAGCTTTTTAAAAGGTCCAAGTTGTTATTTTCTTACTGATTGTATATATATAGAAATGTTAAATCTATTTTTTTAGTGAACAATGAATTTAGGTTTGTTTATTGACTACATATTACCTGTTTGCTCATATCACTTTTCCACATCTGTTCCAGCATTTGCAGTTGACCATCCAGGCCCTCCAAGATGAACTGCGGACTCAAAGGGACCTCAACCACCTTCTTCAGCAAGAAGGCGGAAACCGCGGCGCAGAACATTTCACCATTGAACTCACTGAGGAAAACTTCCGAAGGCTTCAAGCAGAACATGACCGGCAAGCCAAGGAACTTTTTTTACTCAGAAAAACACTGGAGGAGATGGAGCTGAGAATAGAAACACAAAAACAGACACTAAGTGCCCGTGATGAGTCCATCAAAAAGCTTCTGGAGATGCTGCAAAGTAAAGGGTTGCCCTCTAAAGGCATGGAGGAGGAACATGAGAAAACGCGGAGAATGTTGGAAGCAGAATCACAGCTTAATCATTTAGAAGTGCTTCTAGACCAAAAGGACAAGGAAAATATTCATCTGAGAGAGGTAGGTGGGTTTGCCAAAATGTAACTTTAGAGGGGTGTGATCCCAGTGTGTCAATTCCCCTGTTCAAGAATAGTTTATGTCATGCTTTCTTCTTTATTACAAGACTCGTCACTTCTAGGTTGGGAGATACAGGACTGGATGACGCAAAACATTACAGTTATACAGTGTGGGATGGTACAGTTGTTAGCTCATAGGTTCCTATGGAGGAATTGTAATAGACTTTAGAGTGTGTATCTAACTTTTAAGTCAATACCTAGAATCCCCATCTGGATATGAATAATTCACCAAATATTTTACCCAGTCTAGAATTTCTGCGCTGCTCCAGGTAAAATTTCCTGTTATTCGAATTGCAGTATTAAAAGTGTGCCTGCTACGTTAACAGCTGCCAGCAGAACTCACTGGTAGTGTCTTCTACTTCTGCTTGTTTTGAACAGATCAGTTGTAAGGAAACAGATCTATAAAAAAAAATATGTCCAGCAATTATGCTGACCTACAGGCTTTAGTACTCACTGGGGGTAATTTATCAAAACTGGAGCAGACAAATTCTGGAACAGATTTGCACTGCAACCAATCAGTTTCTCTGTCTCATTTTCAAATCTTACCAGAGCAAACTGAAGAGAGATGCTGATTGGTTGCCATGGGCAACTGCTCCACATTCTGTCTGCTCCAGTATTGATAAATTCCCCCCACTGAGTCACTTACCTGGAACGACTATGCATCTCAACAGAGTCAGACCAAATTCAGAACTCCGAATCTGCATACTTGTTCTGGTTTGCTAGTTTGAATGTTGAAGCCAAAGGATCAGAATGACAACCAGACAACTATCGTTTTGAAGAGAGGTCAGCAATCAGCAAAGACATCTTTCATATTTTTCTCATGAAAGGCTTCCATTAAGTACTTGGTATAGGGATTGGATTACAGTTAAAGAAGACGTATTGGAAGAGTAAAATGTAATCTTCCCAATATTTTGAGCCGGCGCGTGTCACATACCTGCTCTATAGATCGAGAGCTGAGCTATCAGGAACTGCTGCTTGCTCAGCTCACAGTCTTCTCCTTGCAGAGTGGCGACTGTCAGTCACCGCTCCCCTCAGGGATTCCCCCCCTCCCCTCTATGTTCTCCCAGCACTTATTGGAGGGACAGACAGGGGAGGGGGCGGGCACAGCTGGCTCTGGCTCTAGAGAGGCAGAGCCAGCTGTCAATCAGGCAGCAGGGTGGATCCCGACAATATTGTCAGGATCCTTCCTGGCTGCAGTGCTGCTCTGCACTGTCAGCATATAGCGGGCAGTAGCCCGCGTTTGGGTCACAGGAGTACATTAGTATATGTACTCTTTTGACCCAAAAGAGAACTAATGCCAACAAAAGGTTTGGCTTTAGTTCTCTTTTAAGGTTAGAGATAGTTTAGCATTCAGGACCCTCTATTAAGCAGACCTAGCATCAATTTATTTTTCTTTAGTGGTATTTTATGAGGTTTTAAATTGTGGTTTTAGACATGTAAACCCAAATGACTTGTTTTATATAAATTAACTTTCTGGACATTTACTATTATATTAAACATTATATGCAGGGATGTATCAGAACAGTACAACACCAAAGGGAGATGCTGTACTTCACAACAGACTTCCTTCTGTCAGTTCTAACAGAATGCGTCTTTAGGAATGCCTGCATTTATATGTGACTTTTATGCATAGCTTTTTATATAGGAAATGTATTTTATGGGCTTACTTGCCTCTTACTGTAAGTCTTCAGATCAATATACTCCAATATCATTAAACAATTATAGCATCTCGTTTTGACAGTTCTGTAGGATCAATGCTACATTTGCTTGCTTTTGTATTCGGAGGAAAAGGGGGAAGCAAATTCTAAGTATAATTACCATGCAGAAGTCAATAAAAATGATGGTTGCAGAAAAAACTAACAAAAGCAGTAGTTCATTCAATGAGTCACGCTTTACAGAAAAATAGGCTGTTTTCTTATAAGTGGTACTATTAAACAGATACAAGAATATGATTTAAAGCTTAAATTTTCCTCTTTCCAACTATAAAATCTTTGCATTTTTTTCTGTTCCATCTTTTTAGTGTTTTTTATGCTTTTTACTCCGGTTTTCTGGTTTGTGTTTCAGCAATTGCTTTTATCATAGAAGGTCCTCTATGTAGAGGAAAATGGTGGTCAAACTAACATGATGGTAGCTGCTATGCAAGCTGTGCAGTGTAGGTGATGGGTTCTTAAGGCAGACAGGTCCTTCATTATAACTTTGTTACCCTGAAGATCCTCTTTTGCTGTCCCCTCTGGAGCTGTTTCACTAAGGACATTCTTTCCCTGGGTTCAGGGCCCCGTGGAGTTAAAGATGAATACCAGGCAGATATAAAAAACTCAAATTAATGCAGATCTGTATTCACTATTATATCATTAGATTTATTTTTAATGCCAGCAGCATAAGTAGCTAATTTAGTTTTTTTGGATTCGGCATAGGCCTCTTGTAGTACTTGTGCAAATGCTTTTACTAGAAATGCAGGGGGTGGGGGAGTGTCAGATAGCTTCCAAGTAAGCTCCCCTGTCCCCCAGACACATACTCCCGGGTTCCCCTTCACCAAGTTCCTCTGTGCCACCCCCTGTTTGCCTCAGTGTGGCTCAGATGGATCACACATGGGTCCACACAGCATTATGCTTTTCTGTGGTGCAGGTGGCCTCCAGCACCATAACAATTGATGATGTTGTGAGACCCAGTCGCCTGCGTCCCAAGAACAATGATTCACTGGGTGGCTAATCCAGCTGTGCTTCAGTGAGACAAACGGGGTAGAACAGGGAACTGGGTGTTACAGTTAGTCATACCATAGCAAAGGGGAGGAAGCATGGCTGTGGGCAGCTTAGGGATATGGTCATTGTAAAAACAAAATGTTGGTAACAGGTGCTCCTGACAGGTGGATTCTGCCCACAAATTGGGCTTCCTGCAGGGGATGAGCTGACAGGTAGGAATGATAGGACTAAAGAAGAGATTTTCTTCTCAATCCATTCGCATTTCCCCGAAGAGACAAGAATCTATTTAGGCTTGAATATATGGACTTGTACTTAAAATTTTCATGAGAGTTCTTCTTTAAGCATTCAGATATAGAGAGTTCAGTTCATTTACTTTAGAAAACACTGGCACACTATTACACCATACACACGCATTCTAAGCTTAGCTCAATCTTCACTACAACTCAGACAGCGCAGCAGTGGGTGAGAACGACTATGATAACTTGCTTAGATGCACCTTTTTGGTTTCCAGAACTTCAATTTTCTTACATAAACTTTACGGTCAAAGTCTTACCTGAATTAGATCTGCCTTGTACATGTCAGCTATAAAGCCACTTTGAGCTTACCCACTTCTCACCAGGGAAATCATTTAAGTAGAATGCCACAAACACAGTGCTGAATATTTGCTTTCATTGCTCTTTCTGGCTCCGGTGTACATCAATGAACCTCTCCCCTGTTATTTCAGTTTTCAGAATGTCTTATTTTGTCACCAATGTTTGTGTTGTCTTAGTGGATGATCTTTTTTTCACCCCTCTCTTCCCGTTCCAAATAAACATTAGATCTGCATAACTGTGGGTGAATTTCGGGGAATACAGGTCTTTTTATCATGTGGAAATCTAATACAGATGTTGGGTCCTAAGACATTTTTTAATGTCCTGACCACACATGGTTTACCCAAAGAACCACCAAGTCCTTTTATTATTGCTATCAAAGAGCCCGCCTAAGGCAAAGTGCTGAACTTCCTATTTGACTGAAATTCATGTAGCTCTTTGGACACAGTTTGGAATTATTTAGAGATAGTTGTATGCAGGCCAAATTCCTGTAAACAAATGTTTCAAGCAGTCATATTGGCTCCTACCTGAATCTTTTCATACTTCATAGGTGCATAGGCTTAAATACTGTGGCTACAGATATTTTGAGCCTGCTCTTTCTCTCTTTGTGTTACCACTATCGCGCCCCCATTCATTTTCCTGATATTCTGTCTGCCACCTAAACATCTCCTCTATCCCCACCAGTGCCTGAAACATGAGATGCCTTGAATTTACTTAAACCGGAAGCAAAAAGAAAACAAAAAAAATCGATGTACGGGGTACGGATTTTTGTCAGAAAAGACATACAAAGTTTCTTCTGGCAAAACAAATCTTCCTCTCCCCCCAGCAATTTTTTATGTTCTGTGTACACTGTGCGGCGTATGCACCGTGCAGTGTACACACTCAGCTCACTCACAGCATCTCAAAGATGCCATCAATGGGTCGGGTGTCATGAGCGCATGTTCAGGAGTGACAACTGTCCAACGGGGGATTTCACTTCCTGTGGAGAAAGAGAAATCTCCCCACTGCCACACCGATGGAAAATAAAACCTGCTTTAATGATAACATATTCTGTCTAACAGGGTTATTCACAAAAGGATGAAGAGTTTGGAGAAATCAGTAGAAGTGAACAATCTAGGCCAAAATAGCTGATTTGGAAAAATTCTCCAATTCAGCTCACTTTCCAGTTCAGCTATGTTGGCCTAGATTGTTCACTTCTTCTGCCTTTGCAAACTCTTCACCCTTTAGTGAAAAGCCCTGTAAAACGAAACATGTTTTTACTTTACATACACCTTAAGATGTTATAGAATGTATTTCTTGCCCAGCTTGGTGATGTAGTAGGTGCAACTCCCCTGGTATATGAAGCACATCCATTGCCTCATTGTGTATAAGTTCCTTGCTTCAGAGGCAGAGCTGATTTGCTTGGGGAAATACTTTATCAACACCAGGATGTTGTAAAGTCTGCACTTGGATCTCCGCAGACGTGTATGACACGCAGTGTTGGTCTTGTTATTTAAAAATGTTTTATGGGAGGTGTTTTTCTTGGATGATGGTGATCAATCGTATTTGGTATTAGGCCGAGCAAGATATTATTGTTGATTGTTCCCCGCATCCAAATACATTAATATTACACCATTCATTGACAGCAATTGATGAAAGGAAAATTTTACATAATTATTTTAGTTCAGTTTCATCCAAGGAGTTAGGTCATCCATAATATGGATCACAGATTAAGCTGGCCATATATGCCTGATATGTACTTATTTCCTTCCACCTGGGGAACTTAATAGTTTGAGCATTGCTCTAATACTAAGGCCTCGTTCACACCAAATGCAGTGCGAACAAAATAGTGCTTGCAGCATTTTGTTTGCACCGGACCGCAGGCATAATGTGCCTTGCGATCCCGTGCCTTGCGAGGGCGTGCCTACTGTGCCATTCACTTCAATGTACCGCCACGCCCCCTCCTGCCCCACAAAAAAGTGAGCCGGCCGCAATGCGAGGCAGTGCGTTCTAGCCAGAATCGCACTGCATTTGGTGTGAACGAGGCCTAACAAAGAAAGCTTAGACAGACCTATGGGGTCTCCCTACATTGGTGCAATAGATTTAGGTGTTTAGAACCTGGTTTAGACTTTTTTGGCACTAAAAACAAATCCTTAATAAAATTAATAATAATTATGATATAATATTATTTATATTATATATAATCCTTATGTTTAAAGGACAAGTGTAGGGAGAGTAAAATATACTCTCCCCAATGCTTAGAGTCAGTGCGGTACACTGCAGCTGTTGCAACCGGAATCATTAGCTGAACGATCATGTAAATGCTAATCGCTCAACTCATAATCTCTTCTCCCTGCTGGGAGAAGTGATTGTAAGTCACTGCTCCCCGCAGGGATTCCCTCCTCGACTCTCTGTTCCTCCAGCGTTCATTAAATAGGCAGACAGCGGAGGGGGCAGGCATGGCTGGCTCTGGCTCTAGAGAGTCAGAGCCTGCTTTCACATAGGCATACCGGTGTGAATCCTGACAATATTGTCGGAATCCTTCTTGGCTGCAGTCTGGTTCTGCTACAGTAGCATGCAGTATGCTGATTTTGGGTCACAGGAGTACATTAATAAATATTCTCCCTAAAAGAGAGGTAAAGCCAAAGAAAAAAGGTTTGCCTTAACTTTTCTTTTAACCTTACGCTAACATATAACCCTAAGATTTAGAGTAAGGTTAAAAATTATGTAGCTGAGGTGGCTAACCTATAAGTTAAAATCAACACTTAGGGGACCATTTAAAAATGTTTATACAAATGATTTATACAGCTTCCATCCAAGAGTCATACATCTTTCTAATTGGATTCAATTGAAAAACATGTGTGAATCTTGGTGAAAGGTTGTGTGAGTCTTGTGTGAAAATGTTATAGATAGATCTCTTAAAGTGTATGTAAACCTAACAATGAACTTGTTTGCTCCCTTATGGTCTGTTAAAATGAACCTGTGCCCAGGGCCGGATTTACTCTCCTTGCCGCCCCAAGGCCAGGTTCCACAATACACCCCTCCCCCCCGCGACCTGCCTGTGCCCAGATTTTGCACATTCAAATATTTACATATTCTTATCAGGCACTAGAAGCACTTTAAAACAAGCCATCAGTCACCTCTGTAGCCATATTGTGGAGAAATTAATCTTCAAAGTTCACAACAGAGGCACAGAAAACATTTTGCTGCTTGCAACAGAATCTTGGCAGCCTGCCAGCCCTCTAATGTAAACACACAGTAGGTGTTTCTAAGCTGATACTGACTTCAGTCTTTTTTTTGATCTTTGTGGATCTCTGAAAATGAATCGCTTCACATTACAAGTAGCTAGAGAGGTCAGGAATGGCTTGTGTTAGAGCCCCTTTACTGCTTGTCAGTAAATGTAAATAGTTTAATGTCCATTGCCCGGGCACCGGTGCAATATAAATATATCATTAAGCAATTTGTTATATCTGTTCCATAAGTGCTAAAAAAATACCTGTTGATCCTGCCAAAAATCTTGTGTGCTAATAAACTTTCTGTACACTCTACATCCATAGATTTAGTAGCAGTGAGCATTGTCAACCTAGGACAAGAAGTGTGTTTTCGGGCAGGCTCGCCAGGTAAAAAATATAGAAATTAACGTCTAAAAAAAATAAAATCTAAATCAACCATCACATCTACAGATCAGTAAGCTGCAATGTATTACATTTTTTGATCTTGGGTCTAGGTCTGCTTTAAAGAACAACTCCTGCTTGTTTTTGCCTAAGTTGTACTCACCTGATCCACGGAGGAGGCCTGTGACAGCGCTCCCTCATGCCTGTTTGCTTCTCTGCTGCAGCGATGGTATGTCCCTTGGTACCCTTACATCCTATACACTGTGTATAGAACGTGACAACTCAGGGACCTTAGATCGCTGCAGCGGAGGGGGAGCGAGGCTCCTGGGACCGGTTTAAGATCAAGCTGGATCGGGTGAGCATAACTTTTTTTTATTTTTGACACGAGGCTTTTGCCTCGTGTCAAAAATAAAAAAAGTGCATGCACTTATCCCTTGCAGTGCAGGGGTAGACCCACTGCAAAGGTTAATTAAAAGTTTTCCTGGAGATCTCCTTTAACAGACTTTCAGCTGCAGCGTAGAGATGGAACCTCAGTGCCGAAACTTGCTGTGCATAGCAGAAGTTTGGCAGGGCAGAAAGCAACCAGGGATTGATCATAGGAATATGAAGTCACATGACTTCATATTCATATTCATATTCACATGACTACACTTTACCTGTAATTACCTTTCCCACCACGACCATAGCAGAGTTTGTGACCTTTATAGCCTCTGTGCCTACAGTGCTGGCATTCAGCTTTATTTCATTTCCACTCTGCATGCAGCCTTAGAAATACTTGCTCCTGTGTTGCCTTTGTCGGTGGCAAATTTGTGTCTTTCTTTTATAAAACTGAATTTTGTAGCATTTAGAAGAAAGTTAAAATACCTCTGTGCTGATTTTATTTTTTTAATAAGCTCAAAGCAGCCACTCTCACTTTTGTCTGGTAATTTTCCTTTGAACATTGTAAGTCCTGACGCCAGCTCACTGCCCTAAACTGTCTTGTTAAGGAAACTTACAAAATAAAGATTTAATTTATGTGCCT
This sequence comes from Nanorana parkeri, assembly GCF_000935625.1. NCBI lineage: Eukaryota > Metazoa > Chordata > Amphibia > Anura > Dicroglossidae > Nanorana > Nanorana parkeri. The sequence continues at coordinate 1,103,274 of NW_017306499.1, forward strand.
TTTCCATCCGTACATGTTTCTTTTCATTTCTTTGATCGCTGTGTATTCAGATATGCCTGACTTGCCTGAGATGCTCAATTGAGTTCTGGCGACCTTATTCATGACTGTATATTGTACTCCGAATTGTTATTAATTCCTTTTTTTTTTCAAATCATCCATCTTTATTTTTGTCTGCCTTGGACAAGTGTTCATAAAGTTTCTTTTGTTTCGTTAACACATTTTGTGTGCCCATTTCACCGGCTTTGCATGTAAAGTGGCATTATGATCTCGGCAAGCCCTCTAAATTTTAAAAGCCGCCATAATTGCAGTGCCTGGGAGTATCGTAATTAACTTAATGAATGCTCTGCAGACATGCTTTTTCGATACCCCATTGTGCTTCATCCGGGGTAATTGGCTACCTAATGTTTACTGTACTTTTTAAAGAATCGTAGAAATTTGTATAATGAGGTGGGAATAAATTAAAAGCAAACGGTAGGGTATATCTAAGAGCCTTTTTATAAATACTGCATTATACATAATGCTTTCATCGATCTCATCCTGTAGCAGACTCTATTGATCTTTTTAAGGGAAGAATATTTACATGTTTGACAATTTAAATTAATTTTTGCAACTGTTGCATCAAGGCTTTTAAATACAGAACCATTCATGTCGTTGTATTGATTAAATGAGTAAGTACATGGTATGAGCGCCATGGAATATCTTCCTAGTATTGTACAAAAGGCAGGGCAGCAATAATTCATAATGTAGTGTCAAATATATTGACAATATACTGATTGGAGATTCATTACAGGAAATAAAGGGATGCTCAGTGTACTTCGACAGTGCCGCTTTTTGCTCAGGGGGAGAGTGAATACCTAGTATGGCTTTTACTGAAAAATAGCCATGTGACTGACATTCCCTGTTCATAGAATGATTATACATTCTCGCACAGAATACTTCACTTGCCCGTCTCATCGGGTAGCTTTTAACAAGCCATGCAAGTTTTGACCATGTCCATATTTGCTTGGACTGTCAAGTACTTGCTTCATTATCCTAAGAGAAATGAGATGACTGTACGCTAAGTGCTTGGAAGGAAGCCAAGCCTTGCCATTGTGCTTGGTTGTTGAGTCTTACCTGCAGTGTGTTCATGCAACTCCACATTCAGCGGTCTTCCGCATTATGAGCAGCCGTCTGGGACATGTCAAGATCAACTGGACAGCTGCAAGTCAGTCCTTGCTGGTGCATACTCCTGGCAGTTCTTTTTCTGTTTCCTTTGATTATTGGTTCTCTCTTTGGGTCTGTTTGGCTCTTGATTTCCCTCCTGTGTCTGGACACGTATAGCAGCATTCCTTTTGTGCCCTTGGTCACCAGGTCCACCTGGAGCCAACCTTGAAGGACAACCTTTTCCATTCTAAAGTTGTCCTTCATGGAGTTTGTTAATACACGAGTGAGACACTTTACTCTTCTCAGATTGACCTCTGTGACTGACTTATCTTGTCCTGACCTCACTTGTACTACAGCTGCCTGACCTTACATGTTGTCGCTCTGCTTTGATTTTGATAACTCTGGTTACCAATGGCAGTAACTCCTAGCTATATTACCAATTGTTCTTCTGCCTCATCCTTTGGTACCATCTACAATCAGCTCATTTTTACTCCTGAGGCTCTCTGCCTCAGTTTCTTTGTCCCTTACAGTCTCTAGATTGCTGATCCAGCCTGCACCTAAGGGGCTACTACTTCACGTCTAAGCTCTATGATTCGACACATATGTTCTTTAGTAACAGTTTACGCACATAGAACATTCTCAATAGGTGGTTGCTGAAGGTGTTTTTTTTTTGCCTGATTAAATGCCTGTACTGTAAACATGTCAAGATAAACCCAACTCTGCTGTGTTTAAAACGTATCCCTTGTATCCCTTTAAAAGAGTATGCTAGTCTATAGAGTAATTTTTTAGTTAAGGCAACCTTGTCGCTAGTATGAAAGATATCCACAGAAGCCTCTTGTGTCTTTCTCATTTATATGTATAGTGAAGTGACTACTTAAGCTCATTTTATGGATCAACTCAAAAATTAAGCTCGTTGGTTGGATCTGCTGTGCAAACCAAGCCTAAAAATACAATAGGAGCAGGGGATGGTTGAGACCAGCCGTGAAGGCACTTTTCCATCTTTGTATCATGTATATGATACTCTGACCTGCCATGTCTGCCCTGGTTCTTTTTAAGATTTTTTTGTGCATATTCCATTCCTTACCTATGTTTATGATGACATTTTACTCGCTGCCTTCTTTCCTGATCTACACTTCCTATTGAGGCATTATCGTGTGTTTCCTTTTGTTATATTGTCTTTTTATAAAACTAATGCAACTTTCCCCAATTTCATCTGTTTTTCTATCCAGACGGATGGCGCCATATTTGTCCAGACATCATTCAGGGTCAAGATCTACCTCCTTAGCTGAGATGCTGGCTCAGGGATGACAACAGCTTTCTTGAAAAATGTGACATTTGCTGTATATTGGTCCAGTTTAATGGAACTGGAGGTGGCAATTAATACCACACATTAAAATACTCTAAAAATCTTCATAATTGAGAAAGGTAGTAGTACCTTTTCCTTAGTGGACAGTATTATTTGCTACAAAATGACAGGCACACTTTAAAGTTTTAGCATGGCTCTCTGTTAAGGTGTAATATCCTTCAGATATTTTCATAATTGTCAAAACATGACGGTTATCCTATACGGTGCTTTTACTGAAATCACTTAATGACGTGACCCGTGAAGTCTTAGTGCCCTCATACACTCATCTATCAAGGCAACAAGATTCCACATGCTGTCTGTCACTTTGCATCAGCTTAATGACAGACACAGCAGTTAGGGCTTCCTTAGATCTGCCCTGTTCAACATCAAACCTATCTGAATGAAATGCAATAGTATATGCGGTAAATCTGTTTATAAAACCCAGCATTCCCTTCGCTACTCTTATGTCACATTGTGACAGTCATGTTTTGACAAATGATCCACATACTTGGCTATGTTGTTTGCATGAGGCTTGAGCTTAATCCCTTAGCAGTTTCTGATTTTGTTTCCTATACCGCAGAATTTAAATTCACGTGGCAAAGCCTTGCCTGAGGTTAAAGGTCATATATATAATTCATGTATAAGTTACCTTTAGGTTTGTTTGCATTGTATGCCAGGCATCCAGCTAAATACATAGCTGAAATACATATATGAGACTTATTTTACCTGCCAAATAATTTTGTTTTTCTATCCAGCCTGATATTTACACATCTCTGCCAAACACCACAGGCTGGTGACCTGGCTTTTCTATATTGTAGTTAGGAAATACAGCATGGTCACCTCCCCAGCCCCAGCCTGTGACTGGACAGTGAAGGAGCAGCAGACTAATCTTCTCCCTCTGCTTGATCTGCTCTCTCCACCTGTCAGCAAGTTCTAGGGCATGTGTAAACAGTTTACCTGATTGTATTCTAATGCAGTCCTTCGCAGTCTGAGTTCTTCTATATATGAAATTAAAGAGAGTTATAATAAGTCAACACAAGCACTTAGACTATTTGCATTTAAAATACATTTAATGGTTTTAATAAATGCATAATTGCATTCACTGATGTTTTCCGCAGCTTTAAAACTGAACTCCAGGTAAAGATAACGACCTCCCTTCAATTCAGTTGAAATATTTTATTACTGCAAGTGTAAGTGCCTGAAATATGTGCCTTATATAATAGCTTCCTAAGGTTCCTGCTAGGGATGCACCAATACCAGTTTTTCGGTATTGAGTACCGCTATTTTTTCCGGTACTCGCAGATACCGATACCGGAAGTCCCATTAAAGAAGCCAGGCGGCGTGTAATGACTTGCCACCTGGCTTCCTGATTAGCCTGGAGGCGAGTCACTACCCACCCTCCGGCTTCTTGATTAGCCCGGGAAGCCGTCTCCATGCTCCCTTGTCACCCTACAATGATGAGGCATGGAGCCAGCTTTATGGCCAATCAGGAAGCTGGGGGGTGGGTAATGACTTGCCGCCTGGCTTCCTAAATGGCCAGCTTCCATACCAATCAGGAAACCTGGCAGCAAGTCATTACATGGTGCCCGGCTTCCTAATTGGCCGGGAAGCCGGCTCCATGCTACCTCATCACCTGGCGATGAGGAAGCAAAGAGCCGGCTTTCTGGCCAATCAGAAAGCCGGGCGTGGTTAATGACTCGCCGCATGGCTTCCTGATTGGCCAGCTTCCCGACCATTCGGGAAGTTGGGAGGCGAGTCATTACATGCCGTCCAGCTTCCTGATTGGCCCGGAAGTTGGCTCCATGCTCCTTCGTCATGGGTACTCCTCCAAATACTCGTTATCGGAGTATCCCTAGTTTCTGCACAGCTGAACTAAGCCTGCGAGAGGGAGGGTCAGGGCTGAGCTTATTGCATGGTGCGGACAATCTGATAAAAAAAAAATCAATGTGGTACTGCCCTCTTTTTGTCAAGTTAGCAGGCTTTGGCAGGGAAGGAGCTCCCCTAGCTTGCAAGCATGTAAAAATCACAAGAACAGCTACACAGAATCACAAATAATTTGACAGGTAATGCAATTTACAAATTATATATGTATTAGCCATTTGGCCATAGTTTAATTTTTTAGTAAATCTGTGGCCAGCTGCTGATAATTAAGTATTTATAATTTTTTTGACAAGCAGCAAATAGGCTTTAAATCAATGACCTCTATAGCTGCAGGCGCAATGGAGCAATTCATCCTCAAAGTTCACAGCAGAAGCACTAATATCTCTCAGCAGCTCAGCTCACCTTGTACTGCCCTCTGAGAGCTCCTGTTCTGTGTTTAAAATAGAGATTAGAAGGCTGTTGATTCAATACTGGGAGGGGGAATAAGGGTGAGGTAAGCTGCTGCATCACTGCTGGGAACATCTAGCATCTCTGACTACTTTTCCCCAGGGATCAGTTTGGAAGGAGGACTATGTCAGACTGTTGGTGTTCAAGACATGTAGGGATTATCTCCTGGTCAGGATATAAAGTGTGCTGGATTGGATGACAATCATTTTTGTAAATTATGTTTTTATTAAGTTTTAAAAAACATATGCAAAGATTTACATGTGGTAAACAGGAGTGTTATACATTGAGGTATTATGTTCAATAAAATTGTCAATATATTTACAATTATATAATGAGGTTATAAACATTGTGGGAGGGAAATGAGAAAGGGATAATTCAGCGATGATTTCCTGTTGGAAAACCAATTAGTAATTTTGGAATATATCAATGTGAGACAATTACAATAAAGATGTTTTTTTAATGGAATATGAATATGAAATGAATAAAGTATGATGGTAAATTAATACATTTTTTGGGGAAAGGAAATTACACAAATTTTATTTTTTGTAAAATAATTTTACATCATTCTTTTGGATTTAGTATAATTTATCTAGTGTAATATGGTCAGACATATACAGTACCCTTTCCATCCTTTAAGCGTCGGTTTTTTATTTTGTTATTCAATAATCGTGTACCAGCAACTATAAAAGCTGAAATATTCCTATATAGAATTTGTTAAAAGATAATAATCACTTGCCCCACTTTTCATCCCGGATGGGGACCTGGCATCCAGCACTCCCACATTTGGGGGGTGCACAATAGCTCCAGAAGTGGAAGTAGTTCCGTAACAGATCTGAGATTGGCAGTGTTGGAGCGGGACAGTCCCAAAGAAGAACTACACCCTTATTGTAGACAAGGAAGGTATCATCTTAATCCCCATCTAGAACGCAGTCACCATGGAGCCCTACATGTAATCAGCCACAATACCAGCTGTCTGAGGACTTAAAAGTGTTGTTGAGAGCTTAAAAGAGAACTATGCAGTAAGTGTTTTTCCCCATAGTTCTCTTAAGGATCACGAGAGGACATATACTAACTTCCTCCCCTGACCATTTAGAATATGCTGCCCGGCGTCGAGTGTCAGCTTCAGGTGGGGTGGGCTGGAGCTATGGCCATGAGGAAGCTCCATCCATCCATACATGCATTGGTTACGTGATCTGTTAGGTGCCTGGACCGGAGTGATGTCACATTCTGGCTCCCGGCACATCTACAGGGCGTGCAAGGGAGTTGTACAAGCAATGCATGTATGGATGGAGCTCCGTCACAGCACAGCAGCCCAGCACTGGGCCCCCAGCTGAGGATCCATTCCAGTTCTTGTAATGGCACCCCAAACACAACTCCCACCCACAGTTCAATTGCCCGCACTGGAAAACATGGTACCGCAATACCGTGCGTTCCATTGCAGGTTGACTTGGGTCACCACTTAATGGCCAAGGACAAATGTGAGTCCTGAGGTTACACAGGTTGAGAACCACTGATCTACAGGCAGAGCCAGCTGTGCCCGCCGCCTCCCGCGTTCGTTACTCTACTCAGTGCTGGAGGATCACCGCTTACTGCAGGGAGAGGATCAGGAAGTGAGCTGAATAGCGGCATGTTTCTGCTCACTTCCCGATCGATAGACGCGACCTGTGACAGCTTATTTGTCACAGGTCAGGTCTAACTATGAGGATGAGTGGAAATCACTCACCTCATAGTTCTCGTTTAAATAAACATATTGCTAATTTAAAACAAATATTACCATGTATTTGATATCGTGTTTTAGGAGATAGTTCAATTGGTGGGTCTAGTTCTGCTATAAATAGGTTCTTGTATGGGTACTGATTTGCTTAATTTTTTTTTGGAAGTGAAATGGTAGATTGAAAATAAAAATTGGAAACTCTCTTATTATTAACTGGTCAATGGATCAATGTAGGAAGAGGAATCACCAGCACTCAGTATAATAATCCAACATGTCCATTTATTGGATATAGACGTCACACAATTACAAGAGCCAACGTTTCGAGACCACGCTGGGTCTCTTCATCAGGGCCCTGATGAAGAGACCCTGCGTGGTCTTGAAACGTTGGCTCTTGTGATTGTGTGACGTCTATGTCCAATAAATGGACATGTTGGATTATTCTACTGAGTGCTGGTGATTCCTCTTCCTATATTGTGTCTGCACGGTGCCATTCGTGTTCATCACTACAAGCACCATTGTCTACATGGCCTTGATTGCTGCAAGATTTCCCCTTCTATCCAATTGGTCAATGGATCAGTGACATGTAAGAATGTATGATAGCTACTATAGACACTATTTCTTCTACAAATCATTTTAAAGGAGAACTATGGGGTTAAGTCTTTTCCCCATAGTTCTCCTTAGGGTAATGGGAGGACAAAAACTAGTGTCACCCTAGGCTTAGTATACCGCGAGCAGCTGCTCGCAGTATACTGAGATGCCGCAGTATACCGCGAGCAGCTGCTCACGGTATACTGAGACGCCGCAGCTGAAGCTGATCCCGACAATTGTGCCGGGATCCGCCCAGCTGCTTGACTGACAGCTGGCTCTGCCTATCTAAAGGCAGAGCCAGCTATACCCGCCCCATCCGTTCCGCCAGTCAGCGCTGGCGGATCGGAGCGGGGAGGGGGGAATCCAGCCCCTCCCCTGTCACGACAGAGAGCCGTGACAGGATCGAGAGGTGAGCGAACGCCGGTATGTGTTCCCTCACCTCCGGATCTACTGAGCCGACCTGTGACAGTCTCATTGTCACAGGTCGGCTAGAACTATGAAGTGAGTGAAAATCACTCACCTCATAGTTCTCCTTTAAACATTAAGGATTTTTTTTTTACTCAGGAGGCATTGTACAGAGTGCTGTGATCCGCTTCTAACCTCATGTCACATTTCACATTTAAATAATCTGACTTCACTATGAAGTTTGAGTGGCTGCTGTGGTCAACCACACATTGCACATCATCGTTGCAAATAAGACCAAATATGTTTTCTCCTGAAAAAGAATTGAAATGAACAATTCATATACAACAGTTAAGACTTTCAGTTGATTAATTGTCAATTTCCAGCCAGTGTACTGGAATTTCACCCATGTCCTCGTTTAGTGTAATAACAATAAAAAAAATGAAAACAATATATGGCGGGTCAGGACCAAGAATGATGAGGAGGAACAGCCAAATCATTTGGATTTGGAATTTCAGCAGATATTTTTGTGGTTATTACTCATGAAACCACCAGATTCTTGAAGGCCTCCGTTAATGTGTTTATGAGACTGTGCTCTCATGCTGATGAGCAATCATTTAATTGGGAATGTCTACGGAATCTTGAGGTTTGACACCTGCTGCTGAGAGAAACATTTGATGAGATACATCTGGTTGATAAGTTGTAATGGATCTGTCACAAACGAAGCAAAATGGATCTGTCACAAACGAAGCAAGGTCGCAGTGCTGTAGAGTAGATTCAGATAGTCAGTTTACTTTTTACATTAAAGCTGAACTCCAGGCTAAGCTAAAAACACCATTCAAATTACCTATGTGAGATTTGATTTACATGCCAAAGTGTTTGTATTCCTGCCAATCCAGTCCTGAGATTTAAACGCCCTGCCAATTAGCACCGCTGGTGGTGACCTCACTATTCTCTATTGCAGTTATGTAATACAGCTTGGTCACCTACCATCCTACCTGGACAGTGAAGGAGCAGCAGAAGGGGATTAAAGGGTTATTAAACCCTCCGTTTTTTTGCATATATCTACTGCTAGCAAGCAGTAGATATATGCAAAATCATTAAAAAAAAAACCCGCTTTAAAAGCGGTTTGAACTTACCCCTGTCTTTGCCACGCGCTCCCGTCCGAAAATCTGAAAATGCTGGGGCGGTCGCAAAGCATCTTGTGGCAGGTGCACGCGCAGTTCAGATTTTTGCCCGGGAGACGAGGAGAGACACAAGGTAAGTCTATGGACGGCGTGCACCCGCATGCAGATACCGTGGGACAGGAAGAGCCAGCAAGGACAGAGGAGTCCGTGCTGGATCAGAGACCCGCAGCAGTGCTGGAGGGACAGATGAAAACGACAGGAAAGAAGAAGAAGATCGGATTAAGAAATATCATTTAAGGTAAGTGCTTTGATTAACATTGGGGGGAGGGAAAAATATTTTTGACTTTAATGTCACTTTAAGTCATTTCTCTTCCCCCGTTAGCACATATGTACTACAGGTGCAGAACATGTGCTGCAGGTGCAGGAGAGATGCCACAGAGTTTGTGTGTGCAGTTAAGGTGCAGAGGAAATGGGGTGCAGCAGAGAAGCAGCAGAGTCTTCAACTGTACAATAGCTGACTTGCAGCAGGGCTGCGTGTGCAGTGGAGATGCAGCATAGGCTGGTGAAGTTGCAAAGATACATTGAAGTTAGAGTTAGGCTGCTGGTTTTACTCGTATAGTGTTCATTTAGCTGCTGAGTTGAATAGCTTTGGTTGTTCAGGGGAGCACTTGAACTTTATGACAACGGTGACAACGGGTCCTGCTCGAATTTAAATAGAGGATACAGGCACATGACTGGTCATGTGACATGACCGCAACACTTTGGACAAAATCCGGAAGTGGCTGCGGGAAACAGAGGAGGAGCCAGCACTTGAACATGGAAGGTAAGTAACCATGACAGCTGCATCCAGGGACAATCATATATCCCAAACCACAGGTATTGGTATCATGTACGATTACCTGCAGGCTACCGCTGAGAGATGCAGCCGCTTACATCCTGTCAATAACTTGAACTGACACAGCGGCTGCATCTGAACTGTTCACAGCTGGGATTCCTGACACAAGAATCCTGCAGGAATCATCTGCTGCAGCATTTGGTACCCATGTGAATAGAGGAAAATAGATACCTTACAGTTACCGCTTTAACAATTTTGTACTAGTCCAGCGATTCTTTTTTTATGGGCCTATTTTCACTAATTTATAAAGGACAGTATTCATGTTTGCCATCTCATATCAGTTTGTGAAGCATATTTGACGGATGTGGAATGCACTATTGTTTGTATGGGTTATAATGGAACAACTTTAAAGCAACAAAATGGATAAGAATGTAATGTATTCTCTATTACACAGGTCAACTGGAAGCCAGCAACTAGAAATGTAATACACCAAAGTGACATTGGCAGAGTTAAAGTATAAGTTCACTTTCATCACTTTTTTTTCATTACTGTAGTCTATACTATCGGGAAAATAGAAAGGAGTACCTGTCCTCCCAGGAACCATGAGATTCAGAGTCCGCAGTCTGCAGCCTTCTTCCATATTATTGACCTGTTCTCCTGTATGTGAGGAAGCATTGATGGGAAATGGGAAGCAGCCTCGATTGTTAAAACCTGACCTTTTTTATAGTTTTACCATGTTTATTGTTTCATATATTGCTTTATTAAAATGTATTATTCAGACTTGCAAATGCTCCCTCACCTGTCTGTTTTAGATTGTGCAATCAGGGGGGCGACTTTCCCTGGTGACTTATTTGAGTAAAGTATTAGGCCTCTTCCACACTGGCGGTCTGATCAGGTTAGCCTGAAAACCTGACAGATAAACCCGATCGGACCATCCGTGTGAAAAGGGACTAATACCTAATAATTGCTAGTCTATGGGCATCCGGGTCTAAACAGACAGGTTACCCTCGACTCTGGCCAGGTCCGGATAAACAAACAGACCCGATTGTGCCAGATTGGGGGTAATCTGATGTAAATGGACACATTTCCATCCAGTTCCCAGAGACCGACATGGGGTCTGGTTATTTCAGTTTTTTCCTCCATTGCAAGATGGGGGAAAAAACTGGACGGACGCAGACCATGACATAACGGTGACATCTGACCCATACCCCTCCGATCAGAGGCGATCTGTTGACCGATCAACTCCTGATCAGCCCGTGTGAAAGGGGCCTTTGGTTAAGCCACCTGGAGATTCTAAATAGCATGTAAATACTAAATAATACTAATTAAAAATGTTAATATTATTATAAAATATTACATAGTATTTATATAGCGCCAACAGTTTGTGCAGCGCTTTACAATATAAGGAAGACATTACAGTTACAGTACAAATCAAGACAAGATGGTAAGGAGGGACCTGCCCTTGAGGGCTTACAATCTGAAAGAGGAGGGGGAAATGATACATGAGGAGGTAGCTGTGGTAGCTGTGGGAATGAATTATTTGAGAATGTGAAGGTTCAGTGGTTAGGTCGAGGTGGGATAGGCACAGAGGATGGGAGAGACTCTGGAGAAGTCCTGGAGGCGAGTATGGGAGGAGTGGACAAGGGAGCTGGAAAGCAGGAGGTCAATGGATGAGCGGAGGGGACGGTTAGGGTGATACTTTGAGACAAGGTCTGAGATATATCCGGGGGCGGAGTTGTGGAT
>NW_017306499.1:1115806-1169745 GCF_000935625.1 Nanorana parkeri
AAGAGATGAGTCTTTAGGGAACGCCTAAAGGCAGTCAAGGTGGGAGATAGACGGACAGGTTGGGGTAAAGAGTTCCAGAGGATGGGAGAGACTCTGGAGAAGTCCTGGAGGCGAGTATGGGAGGAGTGGACAAGGGAGCTGGAAAGCAGGAGGTCAATGGATGAGCGGAGGGGACGGTTAGGGTGATACTTTGAGACAAGGTCTGAGATATATCCGGGGGCAGAGTTGTGAATTGCTTTATAGGGGACTGTTAATATTTTGAATTTTATCCTCTGGGCGAGTGGAAGCCAGTGGAGGGATTGGCAGAGGGGGGATGCAGACACTGAGCGCTTGGTAAGGTGAATGAGTCTGGCAGCTGCATTCATGATAGACTGAAGGGGGGATATCCTGTGTAGTGGAAGGCCAATGAGGAGGGAGTTACAATAGTCAAGACGAGAGATAACAAGGGAGTGTATGAGTAGTTTTGCGGTAATATTTTAATACATGCATCTGGACACTGTCACATGCATCTGTCTAAGGAAAAAAAAATATAATCCTAACTAGAATCATAATAATTCTATCCAATTAAAGCCCAACTCCGAGCAACTTAATTTTTACACCTTTCAGCCCTTTTATCATTTCTAAATTTGCTGCTGTTTACTGTTTGTTTAGTTGTATAATCTGTTGTAAGTTGTGTTCAGCTGTTTCAAGAACCCCATAAGGTTCAATGTAAATATGGTTAATCCGTTCTGTCCCCTACGAACGTGTTTGAGAAACGGCATTGCAAGCCACAGGCATGAGGCAGAAGCATGATGGGATTTGTAGTTTCAGCATAGCTGGAGAGACAAGGTTGCCTACCCCTGATATACACCATCACCAAAGGTCTGTTACCTTTCACTGATAATAGGACCAGAAGTAATCAGTTTAATTGCAACATCCTTTGTTAGCACTAGATGGCAGCGTTGCATGTGTCAATGCATCAAATTAGCACTAATCTTTCCCCAATTTGTGCTGGTGTATGGATTTCACTTAAACTTCTTGAGGAATTTACAGATGAATCACACAAAAACACCTTTCACTCCAAGGTGCATTCGTAAGCTCTTCTGGATATAGAATTAGCTGCCAATGAAGTAAATGGTCAGACTTTTTGATAAGTCTGTAGTAAAGGAACAACTTTAGTTTATTGTACAATATATTAAAGTTTCTCCTGTTTAATTCCAGAATGTTGTACCTGAAATATGTATTTTCATTTCTCTTTATCACTTATGGGTTTTTTTATTTTTAGGATGAATTAATTGTTCTGGGATTAGAATGTTCAAAAAAATATATATCTATACCTACTCATTTAGCTTTTAAGTACTTGGATTTTTCTCAAAATACACCTGTCATGAGGGGTATATAGATAGGCTTCCATTATTGACCTGGATGTCATGCTGAAGCTTTAGCTTCAATACTTCCCAAACGATTAACTTACAACAAGTACAGAGATATGAAAGTCTGACTTTTCCCCACTTTTCATTTGCTGCATGCTTGTTCAAAGTCAGTGACTCAAAAGCACCAAAGTAAGATGCAGCCTGGAAACTAGCATAACTAGCCTGGAAACTAGCACAACAGCATATCCCAATTTTTCTTTCATGGTGGGTGTACATTAAAAGAGAACTATGCCAACCTTTTTTGCCACAGTTCTCTCAAATCACAATGCGTTATAATCAACCTGTAGTAGCTGCTTTATGTCTAGTCCACATTTCTCCATGGAATGGTGCCAAACCTTCTCTTTCTCTCCATACTTCCCATCCAGAATCCAACACACAACACAATATTTGACTTCAGGTTAATTCTCTAGCATTCCAAGAATCCAACAGTGCAATGCCAGCACATATCTTTTGACTACTGATGTGCCCCTATTGGATTGGGAGTGGCCCACATTGTATTGTCTGGATGCCAAAGCTTTAACTTGGATCTAAAGTCTATGTTTGCATGTTGGGGGCTCCCTGTTTGTGCAGATCTGGGTCATCTTCAAGGCAACCTAGGCAGGAGCCTAGGGACTGGAGGATGTCCAGAAGGCCCAGCTACAGTGACTGCTTATTCACACTATTCCACATGCTAAAATGTTAAACCAAGGAGAAAAAAATAGCGCAGTTGGTCAACAGTTGGTGCCTGATCAAAAGGGCTGTGCCAGTACCTATCAATGTCAATCTACATTATGCACATGGGACAATTTTCCATGTCCTTCCGGTGCACTGACTTGCCCCGTTTTCCATAGGTGTAGCACAGCAGGGACATAGTATTGTACTTAAGGAAGTGAAGATAACTTCTTTCTTTGTAAATGGGAAGGCTTTGTTAGAATTTGGGGGTAGAAAATAAAACCTACATCATCTGACTTCAATAAATGCCTGTCAAAAGCTCAAGTGTGTATAGGGACATGCAATATTTATTGTCTTCAGTATAGCCCTTTTTTTCTCTGTTGATAGCGTGGGAAAGTGTTAAAATCCTTGTCAGGTTTTTGTTTTTGTTATCTTTGTACAATTAGGGAAAATCCCTCTCACTTCCTGTCCAATAGATACAACAGGACATACAACTTCTCCAAAGGGTAACTATCTCTTAGACCAGTGGTTCTCAACCTACGTAACCTCAGGACCCACATTTATTCTTGGTCATTAAGTCGCGACCCAAGTACCGTGCAAACTGTGGGTGGGAGGTGCGTTTGGGGGACCATTCAAATGAATGGCAACGCAACATACCTCCCGCACCAGAATGCATGGTAGGTGCGAATGCAATGCGTAATTAACGCACTGTACTAGTGAGAACGGGCCCTCAAAAACACTGACATACATACACAGACACAATTTCACACACTCACAGACATTCACACACACATACACACTCCAAAATATGAAATACTTAAAAATAGTTTTTTTGAACCACTCAGTCTCCCTACCTTACGAGAACTGGAGTAGATCATCAGTCTGGGGTCCAGTGTGGGCTGCTGTGCTGTGATGGAGCTCCATCCATATGTGCATTGCTTGTACAGCTCCCTTGCACACCCTGTAGAGATGCCGGGAGGCAGAATGTAACGTCACTCCAGTCCAGGCACGTCTACAGTACACATGAGGCAGCTGTAGAGCTGCAACAATTATTCGATTAAGTCGATTAAAATCGACGATGGAAAACGTTGTCAACGTTTTCCATCGTCGATCCGTCGGCTAAAATTCTAATTTCTCGCTCGCCGCTGCACGCCGCTCACGCACGCTGCTTACGCCCGCCGCTTATACCACGCACACGTCAGTTAAGCTGCTCGCGTCTACGCTGGTGTCACGTGACGCCGCGCCCACGCTGAGGACATGCGTCTGGCCCTTTCCTCCCGGTGAGCTTCCCAACTCGCCGCTCCCTGCCGAGAACGAACAACGCCGCTGCCCGCCGACAACACCGTCATTAGGCAGCGACTTACAAGGGTAGAGAAACAGGTAAGGGGGACCTGTTTTAATGTTTCCTGTTTAAAAAAAAAAAAAGCGGAACACTGTAGAACACCAGCAGCTATAGAGGAACAACAAATGCCAGCAATAATATATTAAACACCCTGTATAATGTATTATTGCTAGGATTTGTTGTTCCTCTAAAGCTGCTGGTATTCTCCATGGCGCTGTATAATGTATTATTGCTGGGATTTGTAGTCCTCTGTAGCTGGGGTTATTCTGCATTGCACTGTATATAATGTATTATTGCTGGGATTTGTTGTTCCTCTATAGCTGCTGGTATTCTCCATGGCGCTGTATAATGTATTATTGCTGGGATTTGTTGTTCCTCTATAGCTGCTGGTATTCTCCATGGCGCTGTATAATGTATTATTGCTGGGATTTGTTGTTCCTCTATAGCTGCTGGTATTCTCCATGGCGCTGTATAATGTATTATTGCTGGGATTTGTTGTTCCTCTATAGCTGCTGGTATTCTCCATGGCGCTGTATAATGTATTATTGCTGGGATTTGTTGTTCCTCTATAGCTGCTGGTATTCTCCATGGCGCTGTATAATGTATTATTGCTGGGATTTGTTGTTCCTCTATAGCTGCTGGTATTCTGCACTGCGCCGCTGTATAATGTACTATATTGCACACCACACTCTTTTTTTTACTTCCACCGCGCCAAGCTTGCTCCCGTGATGGACTACAATCTCAATAGAAACTAGTAGTCCATCACTGAACCCTTTTTTTTCTTATCCGATTAGTCGATTAATCGAACTTAATAATCGGCAAGCTAATCGATTATGAAAATAATCGTTAGCTGCAGCCCTAGGCGGCTGTAAGCAATGCACGTATGGATGGAGCTATCTCGTGGCCATACCCCCAGCCCACCCCACGTCATAGACACCCATAGACACCACCGGCTGTGGCCAATTATAGGTATGGTGGGGAAGAGTGAGTGGACAGATTGGAAAGCTTTTGGATAATCTGGCATTGGATGTCTCTGAAGTGCAAGTCCATTACCTTTCTTTATAGGCTAAACACTTATGGTTGTCTCAGTGATCCAGCATGATACAACGGATGAGGGGGGCCTACGATAACCAGAGACCATGTGATCTAAGCTTTAGGTCACATGAGGGAGTTCAGGAACAGCAGTCTTTTTTTATTCATCACATACTATACATAGGTGCTTTTTTTTTTTTTCATTCACAGAGATTATTAGTCATGATAACATGTGTCCTGTTGATTTATGTGAACTGTAAATATTAAACATAGGTCCACTTTAAAAAATATCTCTAGAGAAAAGTGGATGTCTCTGTATCCCTGATTTGCTTTCTGCAGTCAGGCATGTGTCCGGATCATGATCCTTGACCCAAATGCAAATTCCAATTACGGAGCAGTGTAGGTTCCCAGATGATATTTCACATTGTGGATTCTAGGTGGGGTTAGATTACCTTTCACAAGAAGTACATTTTAAAAAAAAAAGAATTTTATTTTGGCTCTTTGGTGCAAAAAAATAGTTGTGGCTGCATTCATGGAATTTAAAAAAAGAAGCTATTGTGTTTTGGAAAAATACCCTGTCTCCTTATGATAAAGTGAAGTATGAATATCTTTTTGTATGTGCATTGAGGATTATTAACCTTGTCAGAAGCCATGCAGATGATTAATAGCAGGACATTCATGGTGTAGTAATGATCAGGTAACATTACATGAATACACTCGGCGCGCATGACATAGGTAAGGTTGTTGTAGAACAGCTGAAGAGGCTCTTGGCTGGATGGACCGAACTACAAACTGAATGGCCAGGACTGCGCCCAGTTTCCAAAGCATGGTATGTGGCTATTGCTTCCTTAGCCGCATTTGTTTGGCAGGGTGCTGTGTAGGGGTATCTTACAGTGCCTGTCTTTGTCTATCCCACAGGAAAGGCCTCCAGGCTTCTCTAATACACTAATAAGATCATGTCTACAGGCCTGCCATGTAAATAGGCCTCTACTGTCTTGGCACTCTCTCTGTCTGGCTTGAAAAGGGGCCATGCTTTTGCATGACTTTATCTGAATATGCAATTTAAAATGGAACCTAGGCAAATAGCTAAGATGCATATGTAAGAACTATTTTACCTGCCCAAGATTTTGTATTTCTACCCAGCCAGCTCTGAGATTCATATAGCTGTGCCAGACACCACAGCCAGGCTAGTGACCTTCTACACTTAAGATATACAGCTTGGTCACTTACCCGCCCCCAGCATGTGACTGGTCACTGAAAGAGCAGCAGCTGAATGATGAGCTAATCCTTTTGCTTACTATGCTTTTTCCTTTTGTGAGCACATTCCTTGTCAGTATATGTGTATGCAGCTCACATTGGTTCATAGTGCAGCCCTTTCTACGTCAAGTCTGAATTATACTGTACAGGGAATTACAAGAGTCTGACTTCAAATTTCTGGGACATACTGTATGCTTGCTGCATTTATAGAAATACTAGTTGCATTTCAAATGCAATAATCATACACTTCACTGCTTGCCAAGGGTTTGTAATTGTGTTCTACAAGTCTTCCAGTTCACACACTCCTGCCTCACTGCACAGCCAAGCAAGTGACACCATTATTTCTTAGCTCAACCATTTCAGCTTTCAGTGCCACCTTCAACTCAAGCCTGATCATTGGATGATAAAGCAGCATTATTATGCTGCTAGTTCACTGTGTGGTTTACATAGCTTTAAAAATCACAACGCAAATGCAATCATTTTGAAGGTAAATGTCTCATATGTGTTTTTTTTTATGGTGTATGCATCTGCCCAAGAGTTGGAGCAGTATAATCTATAGCAGGGGTAGGCAACCTCGGCACTCCAGCTGTGCTAAAACTACAAATGCCATTATGTGTCTGCCTCTGGCAGTCATGCCTTGCAATAACTCATGGAACATGTAGTTCGAAAACAGATGGAATACCATTGCCTACCCCTTGCCTACCCCTGATCTATAGTCTGAGCGCTCCAAAATTGTGTACTGCGATGTGCAGCAAAATGTTTGTTTCATTCAAGTGGAAATTTTATTTGAACCTTTACGTTGCTTCACATATGCCCTAAAACTACATAGAGCTCAGGATAGATAGTTTGATTTCCATTTTTGCAGAGGATACTAAACTTTGTAGGGCAGTACATTTCAAACAGGAGGTATGTGCACTTCAACAAGACCTGGATAAAATTAAAGCATAGGCTACACTTTGGCATATACGATGTAATGTTGACAAATGCTAGGTAATGCACATGTTTACAAAGAAAGAGTGCGCAAACTACTATAAGGGGGGCTGCATTAGGGAAGACGGACATGGAGAAAGGCCTGAGTGTGCTCAAAGATTGCAGATTTGTCAATAGCATGCAATGCCCAGCTGTGGTCAAAAAGCAAACAGGATACTGTCCTGCATTAAAAGAGGGATTGTAGCAAGGGATAAAAGTAATACTAAAAAAAAAAGTAATACTACCACTATATAAAACACTGGTTCGGTCTCATCTTGAGTATGTGATGCAATTTTGTCGCCAACCCTCAGGAAGGACGTCCTCGAGCCAGAGAGACTCCAGAGAAGGGCTACAAAATTAATTAAAGGGAAAGAAGGCCTGAGATATGATGACCACCTCCAACAATTAAACGTATTCTCCTTAGAAAAGAGGCGATTATGAGGTGACCTTATTGCAGTCCTTAAAATCATCAATGGAGACCACAATATTCGGAAGTTGTTTTCACTGAGAACAATACTGAGAACACGCAGACACAGCAAGAGGTGAGAAGAACCGGGGGTTCACTCTTAGAACACGCAAGGTTTTTTTTTTTACTGTGTGAGTAGTAGAACTATGGAATTCCCTTCCACAGGCAGTGGTTTTGCTGATAGCGTAGATAAATTCAAGAAACTTCTAGATGAGTTACTTCAGTCACTAAATATACAAGCATAT
This sequence comes from Nanorana parkeri, assembly GCF_000935625.1. Taxonomy (NCBI): domain Eukaryota; kingdom Metazoa; phylum Chordata; class Amphibia; order Anura; family Dicroglossidae; genus Nanorana; species Nanorana parkeri. Next base: position 1,123,181 of record NW_017306499.1, read on the forward strand.
AGAAAGTGTTAAATACATACAGTGAGGAAAATAGTTATTTGATCCCCTGCAGATTTTGTAAGTTTGCCCACTTACAAAGAAATGAAAGATCTATAATATTTATCATAGGTGTATTTTAAATGACAGAGACAGAATATCAACCAAAAATCAAGAAAAAACAATACAAATGTTATTAATTGGGTTGCAGTTCATGGAGCAAAATTAGTATTTGATCCCCTACCAACCCAAAATAATTCTGTCCCCCACAGACTGGCAACGTGGTACACAGATTAGTCCTGTCAATTTCGGAAGGTGCTCCTAATGACAACTCGTTATGTATATACACCTGTCCACAGAATCTCTTTCTTCCATTCAAACCTCACCACCATGGGCAAGACCAAAGAGCTGTCAAAGGACTTTAGGGAGACGATTGTAGACCTGCACAAGGCTGGAATGGGCTATAAGACTATCAGCAAGAAGCTTGGTGAGAAGGAAACAACTGTTGGAGCGATTATTCGCCAATGGAGGGAAAACAAAATAACTATCAATCGCCCTCGGTCTGGAGCTCCATGCAAGATTTCGCCTCATGGGGTGAGGATGATCATGAGGAAAGTGAGTAATCAGCCCAGAACTACACGGGAGGAACCTGTGAAGGATCTCAAGGCAGTTGGGACCACTGTCACCAAACAAACCAGTATATATATAGTCACATACACACACATACTTTGGGTTGAACTGGATGGACCTTGGTCTTTATTCAACCTCACTTACTATGTGACTATGTAAAACCTCTTGAAATCATGGCAGCTGTGAGCGTGTTAAGCTGGACAGTGCTCTCAGCTATTAAGCACTGATGCCAGCAAATCAATGAAGCGGAGCAGTGCTAGACCTCTGTGCATACTAAATGAAGCCGATGCACCAAGCAGCACTGAAGTACAAACAATATACTCACATCAGTGCTGCCTGCAGAAGCTGGAAAGGGTGCAGATATCAGAGTCGTCACCCAGCACATATGTTAAATTTGGAGGTGATTGAGGTGATTAGTCATCATGACAGGAAATGGCTTAGTAGAACGCCAGGTACAGTTTTTATTACTTCTGCACTGAAAGGGTTAACTGCTTGTTTTTGTCTTGGGAGGAAAATAACAAAGTTATACTCACCTTATCCTCGCAGATGACTTGCTCTTAGACTGGTTCCTGAGCCTCTCTCCCCCTCTGCTGCAGCGGTCTAAATTTTTACCCCGGATCTCTTTAATTTTTTTACATTTAGTTTTGTTTTTTTAACTGTAGACAAGAGCACTTGCATTGAAACTAGGGATGCACCGATACCAGTTCAGATACCAGTGCTGATACTTTTCATGAGAACTACCAGGGTTGCAGCGTTTGCAGCAGGGACCTGGCTCTGGCGCTCCACCACTGTCCTGAAGTCATTAGTCTGTATTGTTTTAGAAAAACTGTCACATGATAATAATCAAAAATGTATCAGTAATTGTACTTGCAAAAATTGTATCGGTGCATCACTTATATATATTTATAAAAAAAAAATCATACATTAAAACAGGGATGTACAAATCCCAGGAGCTCCGTGTGCTCCTTACAAATGACAGCTGCCTCCTAACTTTTGAATTTTTCTCTAGTCTAGTCTTGGAGCTGGAAAAGCATCTGAACTTGTACCGAGTACAGTACTTGGTATTGGTGCATCCCAATTTAAAACACTTTTTACAGTTAAGCCAGGACATCTTTTTTTTACCCAGTTGTCTATTTTATACAGTATATAGCTGCTGCGCAGTAGCTAATTGTAAGCAGTGCCTAAGGCAAAGGCTGTTTGTCTGTCATGATGCTTTATATCAAATAATGGTACAGAGGTCTGGATTGCCCCGGAGTGCTGCAAGTGATCTTTGCACATGTTGTAGGAGATAACTTCTTAGAATGAGAGCATTACATTGAATAAATCACTGGACAAATGAGACACCGTTAGGTGGTTCAACTCTTCAACTTCTACCCTCCACTGGAATATCGGTTTTGGGTGATGTGACCCATGTTAACAGACATGTTTTTTTGCTTTACCTTTATGAAGAAGGGGCCCACGCTTACATGTTTTTAGTGTTCTTCTTTAAATGTATTTTCTTGCTCAATCTTCAGCTGCTTCCCGAACCGCACCCCCTTACTGCTTGTTGTGGGTGTCTCCTTCAGCAAGCCGGCTGCTGAGGAGACACCGGTACTTGTGTGTTCCCGAGCTGTGACCGCACCTAGCTGTGTGCGTCCATAGGCACACAGAGCATGCGGCAAGCCATGCCCCTGCTCCCTCCAACACTTAGAGCCACAGTTTGACTGACAGCAAAAGGAGCCTATGGCTCCTCTACCCTCATTACCCTCCCCTACAACCAGGAAGTTTGGAGAACGGCGGTATATTCCCCAATCTGGCAACCAGAGGTAAGTATTTAGGGATGGGGTGACATGGAAAGGTGCTGGGCATTTTTTACCTTAAGGCAAAGAATGCATTATCGTAAAACACGCCTAGCCCTTAGTACAACTTTTAGAAAAGGGAATGACTACTAATTAGTTATAGAGAATACCAGTATATATCCATAATCTCTTGTGTGCAATATTGGGCACCACTAGTTTATATTTTGTGTGGGACCCAGTTGTTACCCTCATTTGTAGCATCACTTCCTGCCCCGTGACACCGCTTCAAGAAATGAGGGGTGCCGGTGTCACTGATATCACTAATATCTCTATTCAGAATTGAGAAAGCTAGTCGGATGACCAGCGAAACGTCTTCAAGAAAAATAGAGCGAGTCCAGTTGCCTTGATTGATTTTTTACAGCTATACCATGACCTGGATGAATGAGAACCTTCATAGGGTATACATAGTTTAAGCATGCTATGTAGCGTGTTGGCTACTGCTGGATCTAGTATTTGGCTGTACATTAGAAGAAATGATTTTATAACACAGCACAGCTTTTATATCTGAAAAGAGCTTTTTCTTTTATGGCTGACTTTACTCTTTAACTGATTTTTAGACTTTGCGAAAGAATTGCACCTTATAACAAGTCAGCCGTCTACGCCCTGTCTAAGTGTCAGAGGACGCTGCTTCTTCATTTGGACATGTAATAAAACCGCTATTATGAGTCTCATTTTTTTCCCTTCTTGACTAAACAATAGCTTTATTTGTGCTCAATTTAAGGTCAGCAACTCTTAATAGGAAAAAGATCTGAGAAGCCCCAGGGCTACAGATTGGAAGCGTTTTACTAATACCCTCAAACCTGACAAAGATTAGTTACTCCGCATGTTTGACTTAATGTTCCGTTAAATAAACTTCTCCTGATGTTGAAGGCTGGTGTTCAGGCGGCCTTAGCGTTCTTGGCTCTTTCTTTGGATTCATTTAAAAAGTAATATCTAAACTGAGGCTTCAGAAGCGTCACTTTTCTCTCTAAAAAGTCTCACCTATTTTCTTTGACACTCTGCTGCTGGGCGTTCTAAAACGTTTCACTTCTTTGCTGTTAAAGTCGGTGCAGCTACAATTTTGTGATCTTTGAAAGGTTGCAAGAAGACTTGTTATTCTGTTGGATTGAGACTAAAGCCCTACTCCACCTTTCTGGCACGTGCAATGCCTTAAAAGTTCTTGCCGGTCTGGGCCATTTACACTGGTGCTTTGCCAAAGTTTGCTGATGCAATTTGGCACATGCACTGAAAATGCAGGAGCTGTTGAGGTTAATATCGGCTATACTATGCATGTTAAAGCGCCGCCCCGTGGCTGATCTCTGAGGAAAACGTCTAAACACGCTTTTTTCTTTTTAGTCTGCCCAAAAAAAGGCAAGTAGGGGGCAAAGGACTCGTCATGTGCATTGCCAGTAGACTCCCATTACCTGATCTTTTCACCATTTATGAATTACCATGCTTTGTTCTGCACTGTGTCTCTGTGTGGAGGCGACCATCTTGGAAGAGGAAAAAGTTACCCTGATGACTGGTATTCTGATGCACATTATTTTTCAGATCAGTGCCCCACCATGTCCTGACAATACAACGTTGCTAAACATTTTTGGAACAGATAGAGGTGCAGTATGGGGTATTTTTCCTTCACACTTTTGAGCACGTTTATAATTCTGTACGTGGAGGAAATGTACTGTTTTTTACATCAGTGTGAAGCATTTTACTTTTTCAAGCTTTACGCCTTATTCACATGGGCCTGTACAGTGTGAAGGTTTTTTTGATGCAGCCTGAGCTGCAGGAAAAAGCATGCAGGCACATCATATCAGTCTATGGAGACGCAGAAGTGGTGCGCCCTCACACACTGTGGATTCAAGTCCAGTCTATGGACTTAAATCCATCGTGTATGCGTCCAAAGCCATAAACTGTCTGTATGCCAAAACTCAAAGCTGTGTGAAGCAGTGTGTAAGGCTCCTGCGTCTTCATAGACTTACTTAAACTCTGTACTGTACAACACGCCCCTTGTGAAGGAGGCCTTAGAACAGAATGCTCCTAGGTTTCAATTACAGGTGGGACATTGACTTTCACATTTAATGGTACAATTTTTCTTGTGATTTTTCCTTTTGTTTGTGATCAACATTGTGTCGGCTAAGCAGTTTTTATAAGGGTCTGATGTTTTTAAAAATGTGAAGTTTTTGGGTCTGGTAGTGATCTGGCTTGGATGTTACCACTATCCTTGCCTTGTTAGGTGGGAGTGTATATAAGCATACGGAGATCCATCCATACTTAGCTATGACTAAGGTCAGGATTGGCTGAAATGCGGCTGCAGCATCATGGTTTTTGTTCACCTAGCTCTGAAGAAGGGGGTGTGCCCCGAAAACGCATTTAGCTGTGTCTGTGTGATTCTGTCGATCAACGGATCTGTCCTCTGATATACGTCCCTTTGCAGGACAGTCAATAAGGACATAGATCTATTGCTGCTTATATCTTTTCTTTCCTTGTGAGTACATATATAGTTTTGTATATGTTTTAACTGACTATAAGGTTTCATTGCACCAGGAAAGGCACCCCGTGTTTGTTTTCTTATGACCTATTCATGTACCAAGGTTTTCAGTGTTCAACATCATATAGTGGAGAGGGTTGGCACACATAAAAAAAAAGTAATAATAGGATATAATTCAGTGGACTAAGGAAAGTAGATAAAGTGGCGGAGTTTGATGAGTCATCCTCTTCTACCTATACTATACTAAAGTTGGCCACACGTGTTGCTGATTGTGCAGTCACCCCGCAATCTCTTTTAGGCCCCATTCACACTTGGCTATTCGCAAATCGCGCATTTGTCGCGCGATTTGCATTTTGCACGATCGCGCAAATGCTTGCATTGAGCAAGCTTGAACCGCGGCTAAATCCGCTCCAAAAAGGGTCCTGCTGTAGTGACGCACGACCCGCAACAGCAGGACCCTTTGCCCCATTGAGAAGCATTGGAGAGCGATATCGCGCTGTAAACTGCCGCGATATCGCGGGAATTACCGCACGATAAATCGCTCAATGTGAACGGGGCCTAAGATCTTTTTCATAAAATGTATATTTATTAACTTTATATTTAATGTAGTCCACACTGCCAAATAATGCATAATGCCCCTGTCACCAGTGTCCCCATCAGGGCCGGCGTGGAAGAGGACACCGAGGGACAAAGATGAAAATCCGACTACTAGTCAAACTGAAACCCTCCCTTATTTCCATCTTGTCACAGGGTAAGCCCCACATATGCAATGTCATTGCTCTCAAGGAGTGGTCCGGAGGGTATGGCAAGCAGGTGCGGGCGTCAAAAGGGCTGCAGCGGTCAGAAGGGCTGCGGTGGTCAGAAGGGCTGCGGCGTTCAGAGGGCGTGCGGCAGTCAGAGGGGGCGCAGGCACTGTCTCTGCAGACGGGCAGGCACGTGAGGCGGAAGCGCTGTGAGGTCCCCACAAGGCTGCCGTGAGGTCCTCTGCAAGCGTGGAACCTTAGAGCAGCCAAAGCTATTTAAAAATTTAAAGTGCTGGCATCGGCGCTCAGTATAGGGGCATTTTCATGAGTACTCGTCCACGTGAAAATACTAAGTATCAGCACTGATACTGGCATAGGTATCGGTGCATCGCTAGTATTTGGACTATTTTAATTGGTGTGGTGCTTCAATTCATACATCTACTAGCACACTTCCTGTCCTAGATTGACAATGCTGCTCCTCCAAAGATTCAGTACAATGACTGAGGGTTGCCACCCTAAGACAGAGTGTTACAGGCAGGATCATCAGGTAAAAATAACAGAAAAACAGAAAACGAATGCAGGCACCGTATCGAAGAAAGCTCCAATATATTACATTTTTGTTTTTGAGTTTAGATACATTTTTACTTTTCAATGTAAGTTCACTTTAAATGTTTAGTAAGCGGTATTCGAGTTTGACTTGCAGAAAAACAACACAGCACACAAACTGCACAGTTTCAGCAAATCATTAGAAAATAGATCACCTTGAGTAGTTATTTATTTAGTTTTGCATGCTTCTAGCTGCTCGTATATTTACAACCTGCAATTTTGTATCTCTGGGTTGATGAAGGCATCTTTTGTAGGGGAATGTTGTCCTCGGGGAGTTTGGGTGTGAGCTTTGAGAGGAATCTTGTGGCTTGTGCGGTGAGCAGTGAAATATCTCGGTTTCTGAGCTTGTTTGGCAGATGCTCACCTGCTGTTTTGTGTATAGGAAATGGCACTGCCAGCTGCACATCTGCCAAACAGGGGCCTAAATTTGACACTGGCTCATTAGTGCTGGATGTGGCAACATGTCTCATGGTGGCCCATCATAAAAAAAACACCATCGTTATGCAGCCTGGTGCCGTTGAGCCAGATTCAGAAGACTAAATTAGCCAAGTTATATCCCGGTCCCTTTAGTGCTGCAGGGGAAATGTTTTTATAATGAAAAATATTCATTTCTAAACCCTTGCTACTAATCTATCAAGCTACTCCCGGTATCTTAATGGGGAGCCAGAAATCTTATTATTGTTGTACTAATTAATTGTCTTGCAAAACTAGAATGAGTTTTGCAATTTTAGGTTCTTTAATTATTTTTTATGATGCTGCTGTGCATTGTACTCTTATTGCCTTCCGAAGCTCTTTGGTGTGGTTTTGTAATTTAATTTGGTTTTGCAATTTTGGAATGGTTACTATGTTGCTGCTTTTCCTATGTTAGTCTTAAAGCAGAACACCCCAGGCAGGTGTCATGAAGTTTGATTGACCCAATAGAAGACTAACAGGTGGGACAGACGCTGAGGTGATATCAGCAACAGCAAAGTCTACAGGCAGGTGGTTTGAGCAGGCAGCAGCTTTAAAGCGGGTGGTCAGAACAGTTACCAAAGTTTAAAGGGTACCGATGATCAAAAACGAAAAATAAATATGTATTTCTGTATTGAATTTCCATAATTTTCCTGATTACTAAACGTTTGGTAAACTTGCTTATTGAAGATGTTTACCTATTGAAGACGCTTACTTATTGAAGAACATTTGTAAACGTACTTATTGAAGATGCCCATAGGATGCCTCAAAACCTTGTCTCAAAATATCACCATAACCGTCCCCTCCTTTCCTCACAAGACCTCCTGCTTTCCAGCTCCCTTGTCAACTCCTCCCATACTCACCTCCAGGACTTCTCTAGAGTCTCTCCCATCCTCTGGAACTCTTTACTCCAACCTGTGCATCTATCTCCCACCTTGACTGCCTTTAGGCGTTCCCTAAAGACTCATCTCTTCAGGGAAGCCTTTCCCACCTCAACCTAACCACTGAACCATCACGTTCTCAAACAATTGATCCCAACACAGCTACCTCATGTATCACTTGCCCCTACCTTTTGGATTGTAAGTCCTCACGGGCAGGGCCCTCCTTAACTTCTTGTCTTGAATTGTATTGTGATTGTTATGTCTTCCTGATATTGAGGCTATATAAATCCTGTGTAATAATAATAATAATAATAATGTACTTCCTCAATGCACTGACATCATTTCGCTCAGCCCTTGTGAATATGCACTTCCTGGTGTCACAGCTCACAGAGCCTGACTTCTGAACAATATAACATCATCATTGCTTGCTGGAAGCAATGCATGATGGGGTATGTAATCTTGATAACTTAAGATTGCATCACATCAAGCATCTCTTTCCCTGCTGCTTGAAATCTGGATTGCTCAAGACTACATATCCCATCATGCATTGCTTCCAGCAAGCAATGATGATGTTATATTGTTCAGATGTTGAGTATTAGTTCGAACGGCAGGTTCTGGGAGTTGTGACACAAGGAATTTCATATTCACAGGGCTAAGTGAAATTGTGTCAGTGCATTCAGGAAGTACATCCTATAGGCATCTTCAATAAGTAAGTTTAGAAACTTCTAGATGGATAAGGGTATTAGAAGTGGGATAGGACTTTTGGAAATTCAATAAAGAAATATATATTTATTGTTAGTTTTTTACTTCTCTTCTTCCTGGTAGGCAGGATCTGAATGCTGCGGAAATACATCCAAGTGCCACTCTATGTAGCATTCTCCTGTCAGTCCAGGGAGGCCTGATGATGCGCCCCCCAAGGCGGGCCTCTTAGCGCCCATGGCTCACATTAGTTGGTGGATTGACACTTGGCGCCATTTAACCCGGAAAATGATGGAAGCTGCATTGCGGAGTGTTGTTTTAAGGAAGCTGAAGTTGGGCTTTAAATGTTATTGTTTTATAAATAAAGGACGATGTGCAATCACTATGCCAAGACACAATTCTATACAATGTTATCATGGTCGTCCGTTCCCCCACCGCAGAGGTTTATGTGTGGGGCAGGCATCTGCATTTAGAAAAACATTGGCTGCATCTGTAGCTGGCTAGTGTAGTAAGATTCTGATGCTGAGAGGGAACTGTTTATGTGTTTGTTTCCTGTGAATAGATTAAAGTGTTTTTTTTCCTGAACCCAGTGCTTACATTTGAAATACGCTTCTTCTCTGCACTGTATCCCTTGTACCCATTGACTTGCTGGTATTAAAGTAGACGTAAACTATAACTGAATGATATTTTTTTACTAAAGCACTACATTTTTGTTTTCTTGTTTTTCACATTTTTTTAAACTCTTTATTAAAGAAGAACTTTGGTCAAAGTCAAAAACTTACCTTTACAATGGGGCTACTCCAGCACTGCAAGGGTTAACTACTGGTTTTGTCTATGGGTCTCAAATTAAGCAGTTTTACTCACCTGATCCTCAGTCCCTCGGTTGTCAGTGCTTAATGCTCTCCCCCTTATGGCTATGGACTGTCCCTCTGCGTCCCAACCTCTTTTGCAGATCAGTGAACCTGCAAACCTGCAGTACACTAGACCGCTGGAGCCCAGGAGAGAAGAGGTTGTGGGGACCAATCTAGCAGCCCGGAAGGAGCTGGCAGAACTAAGGACCAGGTAAGTACATTTGCTTTATTATAGCTCCCTCCAGCGTGCAGCATGGGGGTAGCCCCATTGTAAGGGTAAGTTTTTGCATTTTCCCAGAGTTCTTCTTTAAATCTCAGCAATGCTGATGTCCTGCAGTCGGTTTGCAGCTACTTCCTGTCTACACACATGCACTTTCGTGATGACTTTGTGGCATTTCTCAGGGTGGTTTTCCTAAAAAAATATGTAAAGAAGACAGTACCCTTCCCTATTTCCCATTATGGCTTGAGAAAGAGGTATGGTGATAGCAACCTCTACACTCGTGTGTGACCTGAATTAGCCCCACGCCTGGAAGTCCGGCAACGATCTGGCTGGTTGGATGCTATCTCCACAGCTGAGCTCTTCACCTGCCTTTATATGAGCGATATTGAGCGACTTGTCACGCGACATCGCGCAACTTTTTCATATTGGGCTGTATGCAATCAGGAGCAAAATCGCTCGAAAAAAGGGTCATGTAGGAGCGAAATGCTACAGCGACGAGCTACAAGCGATATTGAGCGACGAGATGTGCACAGCTCCATTGAAATGGATTGGAGAAGCTACATAGAGCGAAATCGTGTGGAAATATGAGCGATATCGCTGCAAAAATCACGCGATAAATCGCTCAGTGTGAATGGGGTCTAAGGCCCCATTCACACTTATCGATTTATACAAGTCGCTCAATATCGCTCATATAAAATTGCACGGAAAATCGCGCGATTTTCATGTTGCTCAGTGTGAATGGGGCCTAAGTGTCAGCTTCTGGACTATATAAGCCCACTGTGGCTTCGGACGGTTCCATCTGTCTACATGCTGCTTTTTTCCTACACCATGTGAGTGCATTTTATACTTACCTTGTTAATAAAGTTTGTGTTTGCTTTACGCACAATCAGAGGTCCTGGTCGGTTCTTTGCGTTCCACACTCCCCTACCAAGGTAATACCTCTCCTGCGCTGAAATTGCCACTTGTAGACTTCATGGGAACCCCATGTGACAGGGTGACAATGCAGGAGCACAGCTGGAAGACAGGGACAGTTCGTTGTCACCCTATAACAGGAAGTACCTGAACAAGGACAGGATTACCAGGTATTGTTGTAACGAAAGCTGCAGATTTAGAGATATGAATATTGACTTTTTAAATGACGTTAACATGTTAAATCTGAATTTAAGGGAAAAAATAAATCGCTTGGGGTTGGTGGGGATTTTTGGCATTAGATACATGCCAAAAATATATTTCTCTTGACTTTCCCCCTGAGATTGTGTATTTGTGTACAGTGTACATACTCAGCCCATTCAAGGCATCTCCGAGATGCCGGGATTCGGCCGGGTGGCAGGGAGAATGTAACTCCTCTGCGCATGCACAGAAATTACGTCATCAAATTACATAATCAGCGGCCACCCAATGGCCAAAGAGGACTTGCCAGAAACCCAGGAGTGTCAGCAGCAGAGATGGCCATGGTGGGAGACAGCCCTGAGGACCAAAGATCAATCTGATAGCCCTGGAGGAGGGCATACCTTTAAGGTAAGTGTGCCCTGATGTCCAAGTACGCGGTGTATACTTGTAAATTAGGACAAAAACAAAAATTGTGGTTTACTTCCACTTTCCCCTCCATTTTAGTGATTGGGTTTACATATACTCAAAGAAAATGTGAATATGTGATTGTAGGAAAGCAGAATATTTGAAAACATTGGAGGTGAGAGCAGTTGCCCAAAGCAACCAATCAGCTTCCATCTTTCGTTTTTAAAGTTTAACTATACAAACTGAAGAGGGAAGCTGAATGGTTGTCATAGGCAACTGCTCCAGATTCTTCTGCTCCAGTTTTGATAAAGTCTCCCCTATTATGTTTTGGGTAGAGCAGACATTAAAGTAGTACTCTCAAACGTTTCTTGTCAGTAATTAATCCAGTCATCAAATATACACTGGGTGGCCAGATTATTATGACCACCTGAGGTTTTCAGGCTAATTAGCTATAATTTTGCGCTGAAGTTGCTAGAGGGCCAGACCATTATAAATAGGGAAGCAGGTTGTTTACCACGACAGTAGAAGTGATTTTTTTCTGAAGATATGGGTAAACAATGCGATTTAACAGCCTTTGAACGTGGGATGATTGTTGGCGCTCGGAGCCATGGAGCGAGTATCAGCAAAACAGCAGAATTCGTTAAATGTTCAAGAGCAGCTGTTGTTAAAGTGTTTAAAGACTGGACTGTCAGCCGAAAATCTGGGTCGGAACGTGCGAATTGTGGCAGTCAGCGACTCGTCAATGTTAGGGCAGAACGGAGAGTGGCAAGACTGGTACAAGACAACAGAAGGGCAACAGTGCAGTGTCAGATTCCTCGCATCACCTTTCAACATCTCGTGGAGTCACAAGGCGACCCAACGAAGTCATCTCGTGGAGTTATCTCGTGGCCCAACGAAATACTGATGGGGTGGTCATAATAATCTAGCCACTCAGTGTATATTGCCAAGCAAAGTATTTATTTCAATCTTTGCTGGGCACCTACAGTCATCATGTTTCAGAACAGCTCCAACTCTCTCAGCTCGGCTTCCCTTAACTTCCTGTTGAGTGCAGGATCACAAGGGGGAGCACAGTCTCCAGCACCAATCCATCTACTTGCTTAGAAAAGGGAAGAGAGGAGAGCAGGGAGGGGGCAGGGGGCGTAGTAGCTTGCCTTGCTATTCCTGTGTGTTTTTGGAGACACACACGGCTTGCTAGCACACACAAGGGGGTCTCGTGGGTACCCTGCAGAGGAAAGGAGCCACCCTAAAACAGGATATCAGTACCAGTGCTCAGGAGGCCAGCTGATTCTGCAGGAAAATAAAACTTGGAAACATCAAGGAGCAGCATTCACTGTAAGTGATTTCATCAGCATTTGAAGTAGCTTAAAAACCTTTTGACTTTAATATCACTTTATTCACATGTAGATGAAATAGCGACGGAGAGAAAACAAGTCTGTGAATTTTTATGTTTTTTTTATAAGGGTCCTACCACTGTTTTCTCTGAGATGAATGGTACAAAACGTATTTTGTTTTCCGGAGATAATATTTCAGCCTGAAGTCACTTTTATTCAGTAAGGAAGACATCCTTGTTCCGGAATATAAAATGTTTGGCTTCTGCGTCTGTACACAGACTCCACTCAGATGTAGATGAGCCTGGGGACTGGGGGCTGTCAGCGTAACTGCAGCTTTCTGTGTCCATATATCAATGAATCCCAGTCCAACGTGATTAATCGTACCCAGATTTCTCACATATGGAGAAGACATTAGGAAAATCAATGCAAACTCTGGGCTTTTGGTGGGAATTTAGATACCAAAACCTCAATAAATAAAAAAAAAAACCTGAAGGGATCCCATATAGCAATTACGTAATGGGAGTTGGCTGCTTAAAGAAGAACTCTGATGTGCAGTGTGTGTGTGTCTGGAGTGTATTTATAACATAACGACATAGGAAGCTGTACTTTACTCTAACTAGACGGAACAGGTTCTCTTTACAGAAGAGAACATAAGCAGCCATTACTTACCTTCCTCATACTCTCTCGCCGATCCATTGCCAAGCTGGCCACATTTCCCATGTAAGTTTTGACTTTTTTTTATAGAAGAACACCAAGTATGCAAAAAGTTAACCCATTGCAGTAGGGCTACCCCTGCACTGCAAGGGTTAACTGCTTGTTTTTCTCTAGGGGACAGAATACAGAAAATGTGCTCACCTGATCCTCATTCCTTTGGCACCTCATACTCACCTTTTTCTCCCTCCACTCCGGCTGTGGTATGTCCCTCGGCATCCTCATGTCTAATGCCAGTGTATGGACAGTAATAGACTTGAGGACATTAGCAGGCTTTGACCGCCAGAGCCAAGGGGAGAAGAGGCTGCAGGGTCCGGTCCAGCAGCCAGGTGGGATTGAGGATCCAGTGACTATTTCTTTTATTTGAACTCCTAGAGAAAAGCAATAAGTGAAGGGGAACTATGCGGTGAGTGATTTTCACTCATCCTCATAGTTAGAGCCGACGTGTGACAATTAAACTGTCACAGGTCGGCTCTATAGATCCGGAAGTGAGCGGACAGACACATACCGTCGCTCGCTCACTTCCCGATTATCTCCCTGTAGAGATTGGTGACTGTCAGTCACCACTCCCCGCAGGGATTCCCCCCACTCCCTTCTCCGATCCTCCAGCGCTGACTGGAGGAACGGACGGGGCGGGCACAGCTGGCTCTGCCTCTAGATAGGCAGAGCCCGCTGTCAATCAGCCAGCTGGGTGGATCTCAACAGTATTGTTGAGATCCGTCCCGGGTGCGGCACTCTCAGTATATACCGTATATACTCGAGTATAAGCCGAGATTTTCAGCCCATTTTTTTGGGTGAAAAGTGCCCCCCTCGGCTTATAATGGGGGAGGAAAAACGTGGGGTCCCCCCCTAACAGTGCACAGGTGTGCAATCATTAGGTGCTGGCCACTACTAAACCCCGGACCCAGGACTGGAGATCTCACCCCTCCCAATTCTCTTTGAAATCTCCCAGTTCCAGGATCCCATGCCAAAACCTGGGAAGAACCACAAAGTCAGCTCTTTCCCAGTACAAGAACTTGCCTCCTGGAACTGCTCTGGCTAAGATTTCTGGGTGACTACAACCCCCAGTTCTACCGTGGGATTGCCACACAATACCACAATACATACTATGTAATCCCTTTTTATCCAATAACATGATAATGGGCCTTAACCCTTTCGCTGCCAAGGACCTGCAGAACGGACCTGGCATTTACAGTTCTACTATAAGCTGATGGTCGCTTTAGCGACCAGAAAAAGCTTTGGCTTGCATTTTTGGACATTTTTAATTAACTAAATCCACCTGGACCTCTAAATATTGGTTTGGCGCTCACTTCTTCGTATGCCTAGTGCATTTTGTGGACATTTTTGATTAAAAAAATCCATCAGACCTCTAAATATTGGTTTGGTATTCACTTCTTTGCATATTCTTTGCCACCTACAGGTCTTTCTAGTTTGATAGTAGCCATACTGACGTTATTGTACTCTAAATTAGACTTTTCAGACCATTTATTATGAGAACAAATGTTTGGGATCTAACTCTTCTCACCTATGCTAACCAGGGGCAGACCTACTGCCGGTGCACCCGGTGCAGCTGTACTGGGGGGCCCAAGCCTGGGGGGGCAAGTATCCCCCAACACAGTTCTGGCAGCCCCCATCGGATCGGTATCCTGCGGCCGGGTCAGCTGATCATCCGACACTCCCGCCGCAGAGAGAGGGCGGGGGGTACCCTCTGTAGAGGACTACAAATCTTAGCAGTACTTTATAGCCCAATGCTATGGTGTGGATTGGGGGATTTGTGTTTTTTTTTTGGGGGGGGGGGAATCTTGCACCAGGGCCCTATGTTCCTTAGGTCCGCCACTGATGCTAACCATAGATGTCTTTCCTTATTGACATCGTAGGGTTCGGTGGTACACAGGCCTACAATATAATATTTACATGCATTACTGCCTGATGTTTAAATTGATTGATATGATCCGACCACTGAGATAATATACGTTAAATTTCATAGATCAGAGAAAAAAGCTATGAAATTAGATGATGTTGTGCTAGCTCTGTGCTAACTTTGTGGTCCTACCTTGGCCAACCTAGGGAAAACCAGATGGGTTGAAGTGCACTTAAATGGCACCATATCTTGGATATTAGAGTTTAAGTCTTGGTCATTACCTACAGTGTGCTGCTAGGTAAAACACACAGTTTGTCAGTAGAAATTTGTCATGACTCAGGAGAACATGGCACAAGTCCTGGTTAATGCAGTTTGATAAATCATACCCCTGGTGCCTCTAGCGATCAAAGCCAGTCAGATAAATCTTGCTCACTGCTGTGTGTGTGTTTGAGCGCACCGTGATGTTAAGCAAGACATCTGGCGTGGGATTTTTCTGTTGAATCATTTTAACCTTAATGTGTGTTTTGTGCTCTTTTGAATGGAAGAGCTATGAAAAATTTCCTGGTTGTGACCTTCCGACCTGATGTATCTTTCGAAACTGGAAAAAAACACAACGCAGCTTAGTGCATATGAAACACATTAGAGTGGTACTGCAGACAGACAGCTAAATACACAATTGAAATTACATATATCTGATTTTTTTTTTCCCTTCCAAAGAATTTGTAATTCTGTCCAGCTAGTCTTGTGAACAGATTTTAGAATTCCAGAAAAAACAGGAGGACCACTCTGCTACTTACTGATTCAGCATCACTAGTTAATGATTCAGCTATACTGCTTCCTGGAAATTCTCCGTGCTCATGGGACACAGGTGGTTAAGCTGACTCATTGTCTACTAAGCAGGCAGGTAGACCAGAGTTAACATAAGAAGCTGCATTGCAGAACCAGGAAATAAGTATATTGTCCGCTTGAATGTGCAATGTGGTGGATTTCTATACATCACCAGGCTTGACCAGAATGCCAATCCTTTGGAAGGTAAAATAGTACATCTATGTAAGGAAGGGTTAATGTAGTGGGTTATGGACCAGATGTGGCCCGTTTCTTGCCTTTATCTGGCCCTTGTGTTATTACTTTTCTTTAAAAAAAAAATAATTATTTATTGTTGACACATGGCAAACAGTACAAATGTCAAAGTACAAAACAGAGACAGCCAAGTCAGACATGTCAACTCAACAACGTCTTCAACAGTAAATGATGGAATGCAAAATAACGAAGTTCAAGTATTACATATATTAATGAACAGATAAACGTACACATTCAACATAGATCAGGTAGCATAAGTAAAAATATACAATTTGGAGATCAGGCATCACTCGGATATACAGCACGGGTATGCACAACGAGCATCCACATAGTATAGGGGATTTGAGTGATGTGGGATCGTCCCCGAAGCAAGGAAACTTAGCAATTAGAGGGGCACCGGAGGGAAGAAGAGAGGAATGTGGGGATCAGTATGAAAAGCACAAACAGAAGGTAAGAGGTGTAGGGAGAGGAGGGGGTAAAAGCATGAGAAAGAAGAGAGGAATAAGAGTAAGAGTACCCGCCCTGGGAGCCATGTAGATGTCTGTCAGCAACACTGCTGTCATTACTTTTCTACTGACACAATGGGAAACTATTCCTCCAACTTTACACCAACTATTACACTATTACTTATCCAACACAAACAATGGAGTATAATCCCTCCCGTTGACACCAAAGATGGGGCATAATTCCTCCTACTGATACAAACAATGGGGCATTGCTCTTCCCACTGATGCCAACATCGGGGCACTGACAGCAACACTGACAGCAACAATGGTCCACTATACCTCTCACTAATACCAACAATGGGCCACTATACCTCTCACTAATACCAACAATGGGCCACTATACCTCTCACTAATACCAACAATGGGGCACTATACCTCTCACTAATACCAACAATGGGGCACTATACCTCTCACTGATACCACAACGGGCCTCTATACCTCTCACTAATACCAACAATGGGCCACTATACCTCTCACTAATACCAACAATGGGCCACTATACCTCCCACTAATACCAACAATTGGCCACTATACCTCTCACTAATACCAACAATGGGGCACTATACCTCTCACTAATACCACAATGGGCCACTATACCTCTCACTATTACCACAATGGGGCACTATACCTATCACTAATACCACTATGGGCCACTATACCTATCACTAATACCACTATGGGCCACTATACCTCTCACTAATACCACAAGGGGGCACTATACCTCTCACTAAATACCAACAATGGGGCATTATTTCTCCCACTGATGCAAATGGTAGGATGCTACTTTTCCCATTGATGCAAACGATGGGGCATTATTCCTCCTGCCATTGACCACAGGTGCTCCAACTTACTACTGAGCCTTAGACATCATTTAATCACACTGACCACTGATTTTGGAGCATTTTTCATTCCCACTGGCCACACTCTGATCCTCGCCCCCCCGAAAGTGTGAAGGGCAGTTAACTGACCATTTGTTTACCAAGTTTGAGAACTCCTAGGCTAGAAAGTCTAACAATGTTTTAATTGTTGTCTATATTCCTGCCCTAGTGACAACTGTACCCCCCCATTTATTATGCAAGAGTCACAGGGACAGCAAGTGAGGACATTTCTCCCAAGTTTGGTCACAGACAGCAATTAAAACCTAGCCTAGTAATCGTTCCTGCTTTATCAAAAACACAAAAAGACTTTAAATACTATTGTAAGGTCTACAAATTTCAATATGTGATCACTACAGTGGCTAAATAATTACTGCTCTTCCCTTGCAGCTCAGGGTCCTGGGAATAAATCCTACAGGGGACGCTATCTGCATTGAGTTTGTTCTTGCTTGGTTTTTGTTAGGGTACTCCAGTATCTTCTCTCAACAAAAGAAACATATTGGGATTTAATTTGGCTTCTTACAAAGTGTGTATGAGTGCAACAGGACACTAGGTTTTAATCTTCTTTAAAGGCAGGGACTTTCTGTTCTTTTTACTCTGTAAAGCACTGCACAGTATGTTGGCAGCAAATGCCTGCCAAATATGTTTTGTGCAAACTGCTGACTTGAAATTGCCTATTTCTTCTAAGCGTCGTCTAATATTTTTTTTCATCTAATCCTTGCGTTAAAGAAAACGTACTTGCTGTGATGGAACATCATGCCAGGCTTCCGACCTGTAATATAATATTTTTTTATAGAACAATACATTGAACCCATTAAAAATGCAACAGGTTTAGTCCTCACCTAATGTTATGTCCTCTTGTGAAAACTGAGAGATGCTAAAATATTGATAGAACCATTTCTTCATCCATGTATTGTTATAGCAGGACAGGCCAAATCCCAAAAAGGCAGGTATCTGAAGGTGGTGGTTTAAAGTGGACCTAAACTAAACAAATGAAGCTAATTTGTTACAGGGAACATTCAGAAATGTTAAGTCTACTTAAGCAGAAGCTTGAAAACAAATGTGCCTGTTGCCTTGAATTCCTCCTGAAAAATAGCAGTGCACTTCGAGGTATGTAAATGTGCCCAGGCACCCCTCTGCATACAGCTGCATAGCTGTATATCTGCAGCGTTAGATTTAAGGCACTGCTGCCTCTAACAACTAGTCTCGGGAGATTTGGTGTGAGATTTGGTGATGTCACTACTGTGCTGCTCACTGTTCTTCTTACTTAATGCTCTAACCTGTAGCTAGGTTACTGCCTCCATTTAGAGACACAATGGTAAGTCAGTAATGGGGGGACAAAAAATCAGCTGCAGGGAGGCCACAGGCAATAATAGACACTAGTCCTTTTTCCTCTACCTGCCCTTTTCTTGGCACGGCTTCCACAGTTCAGTTTCTCATTAAAGGGAATTTATAGTGTGTTTTTATCCCTTTTATGTTCTAATTTATATTCAGTACTAAAAAGTTTTTTTTTTTAAGGTTAATATGAAGCAATGCAATACAGAGTGTTTTATTTTCATCACTTGCAAGCAAATCGGTGGTGAGTGCTAAGCCTAAACAGCAGGAATAATCAGATTACATATTTTTAAGCAGAAGTCCGGGTACAAATGTTATTACTCTTGCAGTGGGGCTACTCCCGCACTGCAAGGGTTAAGTGCTCGTTTTTGTCTAGGTTTAAAAATAACGAAGATAAACTCACCCAATCTTCCAAGCTGGCCGACTTGTACAGGGTTCCCTCCTGCCTGTCTCCTGCTCCGCTGCAGCGATGGTATGTCCCTCAGCGTCCTCATGTCCTATGCACAGCGTATAGAGTGTGATGACTCAGGGACCTTAGACATTTGCAGCAGAAGGGGAGTGAAGTGGGAGGGACCGGTATAAGAGCAAGGCAGCTCCTAGGATCGGGTGAGTATAACTTTTTGAAACTAGACACAAACAAGCACTTAACCCTTGCATTGTAGGGGATTCAGGGGAAGGACACATCTCCTACCTAGGAAATCTGATACAGTGAGTAAGCCTAGGTATTTATGCATTGTGTGGCTGTGCTGGTAATGGTCAGCTCAGTAGCCTCCCAACCTCTCACTGCAAATTTTCTGCTGGCAAATAAATGCCACAGTGTATGTACCAGTGGTTAATAAGCTGCTCACTTTGAAAGCAGTCAGTGAGGTGCCACTTGTTCTGTGGACGTTAGCCACTCTGAATGTTCTCTTAATGCTTATTAACTTACCAAATGCAAGGGAAACACTGTAGGGGTTTATTCACTAGAGCCGAAGTCACATGCTTTGGCTCGACTGAGCCGAAGTGACAGCCGAAGTGTGGCAAACGGCCGGCCGTTCACCCTGCAAATGACAGCTGGGCAGAGCCAGCCATGATCTCGCCCAGTTGTGGGGGCGCTGATCTATCATTAAGCAATAACAACTTATTCATTGGCCGGTACCTGCTAGAACACTCAATCAGGTGCCGGCCAATAGGAAACAGTTGGGCGGAGCTAGCTGTCACTGCTAGCTCCGCTCAATTGTTTTTTCAATGTCCTATTTGTTTTCATCTTTAAAATAATTTGGCAACAGTTTTATTTATTATTTTTTTTCTCCTTTTAACTCCTTTTCTATTCTGCTCGGTACCTCGGAGGTACCGAGCAAAATAGCCGAGCCGAATGTCGCTCGGCTGACCTTCGGCTATTCACTCACTGCCGTGCGGCCCCTATGACAGTAGGGGCGAACGGCAGCGAGTGAGCTGCCGGAGCTTCGGCTCAGCCGATCCAGATGTTGGATCGGCTGAATCGAAGTCCCTCTGCACTTTGCTCAGCCGAACATGCAGAACATGTTCGACTGACCGAAGTGCAGCCGATGTAGGGCTGATTTCAGTGAATAGTCGAATTTCACTTCGCCTGGGTTATTCACTCGGCTGCCTTTGGCAGCTTTGTGAATAACCCCCTTAATATGTAATTGAACTAACTGTATGTAAGTACCAGGGTACCCAGTAGTAGGTATGATAACATACCGTTAGGTATCCTTGCTAAAGGTTTCAGCTAGTTGACAGCATGAGATAGAATGCTATAGAGATAGAGATCCAACTATGAAATGATAATTTGTGGTTTCTTAACATAGACCAGAATCATCCCTGCATTCTCAATTTTGGATAATAGAGAATCAACTGAAAATGTCTAGCAATACCAGATGTCTTTTTATTCAGCTTTGAATCTAAATTGTCATGATAGATCAAACAAAATCTTTCTGGATGAAAAGCATTGACATTAGTAGCACTGAAACACATTGATGTAATGACTGTAAATGTGGCTGGGTTTGTTACCTTCAGAGAGGAGATATGTCACATAGAAAGCACCAGACTCAATGATCCTTAATCTACAGGATTCTAATTTACTACAGCAGTTTCTGCACGCAGAAAGAATCATTTCAAGGAATGTGACAACTCTGAAGTGGCACACGGCCAAGCTTCCAGAGTTTGAAAACTGTTGAGTTGGTCTGACGCAGTTCTTCCATCCAAACGGGTTATTTTGCTAGGGATTTCCCCATAATGAATACTTGCGGATCTCACTGATTAAAGTGACATTTGGAAACTGGTAAGTGGACTGGGAGAAGCTGTTTACGTTAGTTTGTCTTCCAGTTCCTTGAACAAGAGTTCAGTGTTTGAGCTCGGACAATCAGAAATTCCACACATCATCGATGTGCTGAGAGAACTGAAATCCAATCTTGAGGGACGTCTGAAGTATGCACAGTTCCACCAGCTCAGACACAAGGTGGAGAGGCTGGAGTTAGACAGTAGCAGATGGAACCAATAACGTGTACAGGAAAGTATTGGGTAGCATGGTTGTATTTAGGCACTTCTCTGGAGACCACTCCACTTAAACAGCCCATAATCTTTTGCTACATGTGTTGGCTTTTTTATTTAACCTACAAGGTGTTCTTTTTTTCCAGAGATGAAGTAAGCTCCGGGGGCTACGGCAGATTGATTTGCTTTTCTGATTATGTTCCCTTCTTACGTTTTACTAACAAATCCACGGCAAAATAAAATGGCTGTATACTGTTTCTTGGTGTCTGAAGAATGAGTTTTCTTTATTATTTATGATAAAAATGTAATTACAGGACAGCCATCAATGCAAACATAGGAAGTGGAGATTGGGATGGGGGTGGTGATTGTCCTTTGCATACCTCCCAGCTGTCCCTCATTTGGAGCCAAATCATTCTGTCCCTCTTTCCTCCTAAAGCTGGTTACACATGATACATTTGTATCAATAGACTTGATTTCAGCCTTGCCTTGCCCCCTTCCCCTACACACACTCACAAATGTGCATACACACACACACACATATACATACATAGAAGCAATATGTACATACCAAAATACAAACCATACAAACCAAAATTACATGAAGCAGAATTTCCTGGCCGTCATTTCACCTTCGTACTGGAGCAGTTTTTTATTTTTGCACAAATCTGAATTTTTGGATAGAAAAATACTTTAAACTCCCAAGCAATTAGCTATTTTCTGAAAGCAGAGGCCTATAGAATAAAGAAATGGTAGCTGCATTTTTTATGTTGTACGATATTTGTGTAAATGTTTATCAAATCGATATTTTTAGGAAAAATTACTCTATATTAAATTTTAGTGCACTCAAACATAATATAATACCCATTTAAAAAAAAAAACATAAAGGAGGGGGGTCATGCCGAATAGATAGTTTCCAAACATGCCAAGCCTTAAAATTGTTAATGTCTGTGCAGTGGGGAAAAACTATGGTACTCTAAATTGTCCATAGGCGACACTTTAAAAGCCTCTACTGCTCATCAGTTTAGAGTTAACAGCAACAAATGGCCCCAGAATTATTGTTCACACTCTGATGTTCATGGTGCAATCGCCATTCCTGTACATGTGCATGTCTTACATTTGCATGAAGGTGGCGGGTTGCTTTTAAATATTTTTTATTTTATTACAATTTAAATTTTTAACACTTTTAACAAAAATTTCCACTAACCTTTTTGCTATCACAAAGGGGCTAACAATGTGAAAGCATTGGTTCTCTTTATGAAGACATCAGGGTTCTATCAGGTCCTTCATGTCTTTCCTGCCCTCTAATACAGAGGATCAAGCAAAGGGTTGTGTTTGATCGTCTGTTTACCCCGCACTCCAGTCGGGCATCTGACAGCTCTGAAGCAGGAAACTCTAAGAGCTAAGTGGTTCTTGCTTCAGGGATCACAGAGCACATTGTGGAATGGACAATCCTCGGACATCCCTCCCTACTCCCATTCTCTACCCTGAATGCATTTGCCACGGTCCCAGGCCTCCCAGGGGGAGTGGGAAGGCCCAGTAACTACAACACAGCAGTAGCAGTATAAATAGAAAATAATTTAGTGAATATAGCTAGGAACTTAATAATTAGACCAAATATGTTACATGTCAAAAAAAACTTTTTATTTGCATTTTTCCCATATCTCTGCTTATAATTACAAATATATTCAGGGTATTGTTTAAAAAAAAAACTAAATAAAGGCCACATATGTGCTAAAAAATGGTGTGAAAATAATTTTGTAGACCAAAGCAGTTAAAAGTATTGTTCAATAAACCGCTGCATACCAAAAATGTGGTCTGGTCACCAAAGATTTGATTGCTTTGGGAGTTGAACTGGTAATGCTTCTGTTCTACATACTTGTTGCAGTCAGTGACTCAAACTACTGATGCCAGTCAGCAAAACTAAACTTTCAGAAGGAGAGGTTAAAAATGGCAGCCTTCTTTCTGACAGTTTTATTTTAAATCAGGGCGGGATAAATCCCAGGGCTCAGGTAGTCAATGCTCCTTAAAAATGACAGCTGACTCCCACCTTTTGAGGTTTACCCTACTTGTTGTCAATGGAGATGGCTCCTAAAAAATCCTGCTGGCTCTTGGATTGGACAGACTGGATTCCATGTTAAGTTGTCCATCCTAATTTAAGTATGTTATAGTCTATTTTTTCAGGCCTAAAAATAAATGCACAACCAATTTTTTAAATTGTTCCTGTAGGGAAACAGGTAAATTTGCCTCATACCCAGTAGTATTACGATGTTCGTCGGGTGCGTGCATTAGCACAGTGGAGTTGGGAAGGTAAAAAAAGGCAGATTATTTTACATATGGAGAAGGCAAGGCTGGTTAGTATACATGGTACATGGAGATGAACATCACTCTTACAAAACCTTCATAAGTGTAAATAAAAATGCATTTCCTATTTTGTAGCATATCAGCGGTGGGGGCTCTTTAAGATCCTGGCATGTGTTGCTCTTTATTAATTGGAATACATGCCATCTCATCAGCAGGACAGCAGGCATGCTGTTATTAGCACTTGGATGTAGAACGCTACCTTGGCAATGGTGAACATTAATAATTGATTGTTCTCCCAGCATTAATTCATGCATTGGCTGTAACACAAGACAGTGAATGCTACAGTCTTGCGTACCTGTAGAGTTCCATACGCTCGTACAAATTTACTTTCAGCCCAGTTTTCGTAGTGGACGTTTATTTTATGATCCATTAATAAAATGAAAGTATGAGTCGACAGGCTTATTTTTATCGTGTTCCTCCACAGGAGCTGCACAGACGGAATCAACACCAGCCTGAATCGGCAAAGACCAAAGCTCTGCAGACCGTCATCGAGATGAAGGTACATTTTGTGCAGCCTAACCCTTGTGCTAGATATCCCTGTGGTATGTTAACAATCATACCTTAGAGACCATGCTGTATGTTATATTCTGATTACCCTGCTTTTAATTAATTCATTGCTTCCCATGTTATATGTTGTGTTCTGCTAACCCTTCAGTACAGTAATTGGTCACATGTATTGCCTACCACGCTAACACGTCTTGTCCTGCTTACCTTGCTTTGAGTGTTGTACAACATGTCCCTCTTACCCTGCTGTACAATATTTGTTCCCACACATTGCTTACCATGCCAGATGTTATGTATGTCCCACAAATGCAGCCGTACTGTAAATGGTCACATGCATTGCTTAGAATGTTGTATCTTATGTTGCACACCATGCTGTACATTATGTCCCACCTATGCAGCTGTACAATAATTGGTCCCATGCATTGCTTGCAATGCTGGACGTCATGTCCCACTCACCCTGCTGTACAGTAATTGGTCACATGCATTGCTTGCACTGCCATACGTCATGTCCCATCCTGCTGTAGAATAATAGGTCACATTTTTTGCCTACAATGTTGTACATTAGGTCCCACTTACCCTGCTGTAAAATAATTTGTCTCATGCATTGCAGTTGGTGACATACATTGCTTACCATGCTCTACATTATGTCCCACTTAACCTACTGGTTACCATGTTGTACGTATGCCGCGCTTTGCCTTTGATACAGTTAAGCAAAGGATAGTAGGACCTTGCTGTACAATATAGCCCGGTTACTCTACTTTGCAATAATTAATAACTCATTCTCCGTACTTTTCGGTATGTAATATTTATCTTTCCAAGTTTGCCAGTTACTGGCCTTATTTCTTGCATACATTTGGGTAGATTTACTAAAGCACTTTGAAAGGGAATTTTCCCTTTGCTTTGTGAATGGGGTGAAGGTCTGCTAATTGATGTCATCCAATCATGTAAAAGCTAAAGTACTGTTTTTTTAATGTTTTCTTGCACGTGGTTGGGTATTCTTTGCAAAGCGTAATTGCACCACAGTTACTAAGCTAGGAGAAAACTTCCCCTGCTTTTATTCCCGTTATCCCTCAATGCATGTGCTGAAGGGTTAAAACTTATGACAGTATTTTATTGCTAGCTGCACCTTCCTGTCCCATTGACAACCACTCCCCTTACCTTGCACAGGTGTCACAGGGACAGGAAGTGATTAAAAATCTCCCCAAGAGGGTTCAGCGACAAAGGTTTAAATCTGGCAAAAAACTGAACTCTACCCCATTTTATCCACAACTGAATATAAACACATTTGGCTAGATTTAGACTTTAATACTGTAGTAGGATAGAAAGAGTAATAGTGCATTGTTGAATGCCTTGGGATACAAGGCTCCCAGGCCACCCAAGAACACATTAGAAGATAAGTGCAAATATCTCAAAGTGCCTGCTTTGCAGTTCTGTTGTCATTTTTGTACTTTTAAACTGTTCCCAGGCTTACAGTAAAAAAGAAGGTGGCTAGATTCTTAATTAAAGCGACTTGCCACATAATAAACATTTTTTTTTAAAAATGGCTGTTTGTAAGGAAACAATTAATACTCACATCACCCTGCTGATCTTCTCTCTTTTTGAGGACTCAGTCACACTTCTGCCTTGTGGTAACATGTCTGTTAATGTACGTGTTATCACACGTGTTAGTCCGTTGCAGTGCCACGTGTCAGCCTGTTCAAATGAGTGGGTTGCCTTAATGTGCCATAACATGAAGGCCTGATCCGCTTCCTGATTCATGAAGAAATGATCCGCTTCCTGATTGGCCGGGAAGCTGGCTCAATGCTGATTGGCTGGAAAGCCGGCTTCCCAGCCAATCAACAAGGAGCCAGCTGTTCAGCCGGCTTGATGCTGATTGCCTGGGAATCAGCATGGAGCTGGCTTCCCAAGCAATCAGGAAGCCAGGTGGCCGGTCATTACTCGCAGTCCGGCTTCCTGATTGCCCAGGAAGCTGGCTCCATGTTCCCCTATGGCACTGCCGGTCAGAGGAAATCTTCCTCTAACCGTAAGTTCGGTATCGGGGAAGGTATCGGAGCATTTGGGAGAGTACAAGTACTCGCCCAAATACTCGATATCGACACTGATACTAGTATCATTGCATCCCTAATCTTTAGCATTCATCACTTTTAGGAAGGTCCCCTTCTGCACTTTGTAGCTCGATCTGCTGCCCCCTTGGTCATTATAGGACACAGTAGTGAGATAGGAGCTGGTGGATGATATAGGGGTTAATCTTAGCTAGTTTTAGGTTAAAGCACTTTTAAAGGCTATGCATTTTTACCTTAATACATTCTCTGCCTTAAAGGAGAACTATAGGGTTGTCTTTTCCCCATAGTTCTTCTTAGGGTAACGGGAGGACACAAACTAGCATCCTCCCATCACCCTAGGCTCAGTCTCGCGGTATACTAAGACGTCGCTGTATATGCTTCTGCCTATCTAAAGGCAGAGCCAGCTGTACCCGCCCCCTCCCCCGTCCGTTCCGCCAGTCAGCGCTGGCGGATCGGAGTGGGGAGGGGGGAATCCAGCTCCTCCGCTGTCACGGCAAAGAGCTCCCGATCTACTGAGACCTCCCGATCTACTGAGCCGACCTGTGACAGTCTCATTGTCACAGGTCGGCTAGAACTATGAGGTGAGTGAAAATCACTCACCTCGTAGTTCTCCTTTTAAGGTAAAAACGCCTCAGTGCCTTTCCGTGTCTCCCAACCCCAAACACTTACCTATGGCTCGTGTTCACTGCTGCTATCTCCAAGACAATCTGCACTGTTTCCCTGAATTTTTCGGAGGCAGGGGGAGGATCTTGAAGGCCCTCAGGATAGATGAGAAGGAGGCAGGAGCAGGCATGGCTTTGCCGAACACTGTGTATTTCAATGGACGCACTCAGCTCATGACAAGAGCAGGCAAGCACAAGTGTCTCCTTTGAAACCTGCTAGGTAAAGGACACACATGCAAACAGGAGGGGAGGACAGTGGTTTGATATCAGAAAATAAATGCAATTATGCAGTTTTAAGCAACAAGAAAATATCCTCCTGTGCTGAATTAAAAAAGAAAATAAACAAGGGTTTAATGTCTCTTTAAAGAAACGTTTTCTAGTCTCCAAGGTGAATAGGGACCACATAACATTGCATAATCTTTTGCTGCTCTCAAGTAATTGTTTGGCAGTGGCACATGCATTCTGTTTCATGCGACAGCTGATTTGACTAAATCAGGCTTGTTTTGAACTGCAGGTTATCTCTTAAAAGCCAGTTTAATTATGTGGAAATACAGCCATTAAGAAAATGCATTTTCTGCAAATCAATGTCCAGGTAAATTATCTCGAAATGCTTTTAGCAAAATGACACGGTTGAGAGGGACAAGAAATAAGATAGGGATTGTGAATCATAAGAAATGGAAAGAAATCTAAAGAGGGCATTTTTTCACCAACTTGTAGAAGCCGTTAAGCACATATCACATAAAAAGGGAAAAGCCGGATATTGCTTGAAGTGTTGTTCCACTTTTGCAGTCGAATTTGAGAAACCCCCCTCTATATCTTTGTTATGCGATCCTGATCACACAGCATAAAGAAAAATAATAATAACATAAAATATTTGTTACCTTTTTAGACCGATTACAGATTTTTTCTCAGCACCTTTCTGGTGATTTGTCCTAATGGAAAGGCTTAGGACTGAAATGCGAGGACTGTGTTTTCCTTATTCACTTCATTAACATACAATGGACAAACCACCTCAGATACCTCACCTCTCACAGCCCCTCCTAACACTGCAAAGAAAGATGAGCAAGTAGAAAGGTTAACCCTTAAAACCATAACCCAAGTAACAACAATTTAAACTGCAAGAAGCATGTTTTAAATATTTTTTTTTAGCTTATGCTATCTGAATGGGAACATGTAACAAATATAAAATAGGTGTTGTCCCAACTTGACTGAAAAAGTGGAAATACACTTTCAAAAATCCAGGGAAATAGCTAAACAGAGTTTAATTTATGTATGTAATTTATTAAACAATTTCTACCTCACACGTTTCACTCGGTTTTGTTTTCTTAACTTCCTGTCTCCTTATCACTGGAAAAGGAGGAGAAATCTTTTAATAGACACATACAACAACAAAAAACACAGTTTCTTAGTACAGTATCGGAGTATTAGAACCTATGTCAGGTTTTTATTACTCACGGTGTCCCATGTGGGTGGGAAAGTCTCCTAAATATTCTAAGTACATCTGCACTTAAAGTTTTCTCTTAGACCTTCTGCAAAGGCCCTCAAATACCTGTTAGAAAGACCAACCTAATGCAGCTTTCAGTATTGGTGTGGCAACAATGCTGCACTGTTCCTGAATTCAGTTATGGGGGTGTCACTACCAGCATTGTCACTGCTGATTTATAAGCCTTGTCAAACCAGTACCTGGTCCTAACCACTGCTTTCGGGATAGAAAGCACTGCCTCTGTCGCTGAAATCCCCACTGTCAGCTGCAGTGTCAAGAAGTGGGAGCCTGTGAGACACAAATATAGGGGGATTTGGCTCAGTCAAGGAGGGTAAAGGAAGTTATTTGTTTGTCTTATAAGGCTTGTGTATCACACTGTACCTGGATTTGGTACTTGTCTAGACTATCATACAGGAGCCTTTACTTGTACTTTAAATTAAATCTCTCATAAGTGAAATGCGGGGCTGCCATTATTGCTGACTGTTTTTTTTAAATGTTAGTTGCTTGATTTTATGGTTAAATCAGCTAAAACAGGTCTGTAGATCAGAAAAGTCATAATTCCATATTTACAGATGTGCTCAGGGTCAGGCTTAGGAACAAGAGGGCCAGGGTAGCAAGCAGACAACCAGCATTCTTCAAAAGAGAGGTTATCAATGGCGGCCTCCATGCTTTTTTCTTGATTAGTGTATGTATAGACAAAACAGTTTTTTTGTATTCAGTAGGTAAGGATCACAAACCCGGTCTGTGTCCCTGCTGGAGAGATTCACCCTCTCTATTTGTTCAGGTATTCACTATCCCCAGGAAATCAATGTGTCACCATAACAGGAGATAAGTGAAAATTTTCCAGTGGGAGTAATCTACTTAATTTGTGGAGATTTACTCTCACTTCCTGTCACATCTCTGATAGGAAGTGAAATCTCCTCAAATGAATACAGAAAATGATACAGTGCTTTAACCCTTCCCTACTGTACCCAAAACAAAACAAAAAAGATTTTGCCTTTACTGTATATACAATTTAGGTAATTAGTAGTATTAATGACCAAAAATATTGACATATGACATACATTATTAATAATGTTTATATATTCACCTCTCTGGACTTTAAAGTGACACTAAACTCAGCAGTTGAATCTTAAAAAATGTAAGTACCCTAACTATTAACAAAAATGTATCTTATTTGTGTATCACTCACCTGTAGTTCCTCAAATATTCTCTGAATTGGTGCTGACACGGAGGGTGGCTACATTTGCTCCCCATGGTCCCTGTGTGTGTTGTAAAGTAGCCGCCGCTCCAAGCCTGCTCCTGTGATGGGCTATAATTTCAACATAAAAGTAAACTAAACATGAGATGGTAGTCCATCACAGGAGTGAGCTTGGAGCGGTGGCTACGTTACAAAACACACAGAGACCATGGGGAACAAAAGTAGCCACCCTCCAGAAGGAAGGACATTGTCAGCATGAATTCAGAGATGATTTGACGATCTACAGCTGAGTGATATACAAATGAGATACATTTTTGTAATAGTTAAGGTACTTGAATGCATTTTTTAAGATTTAACTCCTGAGTTTTTAGTGTCATTTTAAATGAGAGACACTAGAATAGAATCTGGAGGTCTCAGTAGATCGCCTCAGAATTATTAGAGAGGAACACTTTAAAGCTGAACTCCAGGCAAATAGCTAAATTTACAAATTAAAAAATACATATAGTAGTTGGGGGCTGTTCACCTGCCTGAGGTTTTGTATTTCGGCCCCTTCCATTTCATAGAGTTAGGGCCTGTGTTGAAGGGCATTGGGCTTCTTTCAATGACATCAGTTTGACAGATTCTACTGAAATAATTCAGAATTCATTGATGGGTATGTCTGAGGATCATCTCCTTCTAACCTGAATTGTGCCTGCTTCACATGGCTTTTAATTACCATAGACTTGTATGGGAATGCAAAACATGTTTAAAAAGAACACATTCTGTCCACATAACCCCTTCACACAGTGCAACCAGATGGATGGCACCACTTACAGTTGAGGAAAACATTTAGGGCTTGTCCATAAACATTTTCATTTATGCAGAGTATGGTATAGGTAGTAGTAGTATTTAGCCACATTCATTTGGGCTTTTTCTGTAATGTTAGTCCCTTTTCACATAAACACCATCCATTTTGATCAGCATAAGATCCATGCATGTATCCCCTGCTGATTGGAGCAGAATTGAACAGATGTCACTCTTGCGTCATCTATGGCCTTTCAGCTTTTTCCTCCACCTTGAAGGAAAAACCTGATATGTAAGGACCACTGCTAGGTCTATGGGGAGTTGAGTGTCTGGTTACATCTGATTACCTCTGATCCGTCACGATCACATCGGCCAGAACAGAGCTTCCTTTTTTCCAGACCTTGATAGACTTACTCTATATATCTATATCTATATTATATATATATACGTATATATATATATATAATTATTTTGGAGCTGTTCGCCTGCCTGAGGTTTTGTAATTCAGCCCCTTCCATTTCATAGATTTAAGGCTAGTGTTGACGGGTTTTGGGCTTGTCTTAGCAGGGGGTAATCAGATGTAAATGGATGCACATCCGTTTACATCACATTCACAATAGAATTACATTGGGCTTCCAATCAGACCTGCCTAAAAAAACTGATAGGTGGAACTGATCAGACTACCTGTGTGAAAAGGGCCTTAAAGATCTTTTGCTCCTTATCTAAGCAGCTTCTTCAGAACTGGGCCCTAAATGAGTAGCAAATTAAATATTGTAGAACAGAGTTGAGTCCTCTCTCCACCCTAGCCTTTTGACTAGACAGTAATAAGAGTAGAGCAGGCTGATCATTCATCTCTTTGCTCTCTCTGCTCTGTCTTCCACTCAACATTTTTCCTTGTCAGCACCTGATTTGCTTTAAGTCCTGCCCCTCCCCTTTTCCATTCTGAGTACTGTTGCACAGAAGCATGCAAGAGGTCGATAACAAGTTGAATGCAGATACCCAAACTAGTTGCATTTAAAATAATACAGCTAACCAATGTATTAACGATTGCAGAACTGCATTAATATTTGCCTGGAGTTCAGCTTTAACCTTCTTTTCCAATGCTAAGAGATACATTGTTTATAAATGTAGTCTTTTTCAGTTTTAGCTCTTAGAAAGTGTATAAATCTGTTCTGACATTTATGAAATGTAGCTGATATTTTATTTGAGTATGATGCAAAGTACCCCGATGCATTATTAGCCTGTAGCTCTTGCAAACCTCTATATCGTTTTGAGTGTAATGCTTGAATTTCATTATCTAAATTCCATCACGGCACCACTAATGAATAGAGCTGTTTCGATTTCATGTCATAATCATTCCCCCCGTCTTTTACCACGAATCGCTGCTATTCCCTCCCTTCAGCGCTACTGTAATTTAGCTTTTGGTGTTTTTGATTCCATGCCAAAAGTCCTTCATAGTTATGATTACAAGGCAGAACCGATGACTTGAATGTGCTGTAACTGGAGAATCGAAATGAATATGAATCTGTGGTTTTACCTTACTCCTTGTAGAGATCTCCGTCTTTGTGCTTTGATCCAGATTTTATTTGGCAGGTAAGTTGAAAGGTTTGTGTGTGCGCGTTATGTTCCTTTTTTCCCCTTATTTCCTTATAATCCTGTGTGTGCGTGTGTGATGAATTGATTTCTTTGCTTGGACTTTCTTTTTCATTTGCGCCATCTGCACATCCTATGTAGATAGAGGGTTTTTTTTTAATCTACGATGCAAAAATGGTCAAGCCGTAGAGAGAAATCTCCTGCACCTGTAGGCTGCAGCTATATTAAGGTGGAAAGCTGAATGGCCAGTTGAAGAAACTCTTTTCCAACAACTGTAGTCAATAGTCGTTATAGGTTTTCAGCAATTCCTTCACTAAAGGTGCCCATACACCTTACGATTATCGTATGCGATCGACTTTTCGTACGACAATCGTAATGTGCGAATAGAGTTTCCGACCGATAGTACTGTACAATCGTACGACTTTTGACGTTTGGAGCAACACTGGATCAATAGGGTTGCTCCAAGTCACTTCAGGCTGGTACGGCTGAAATCAGCCGTACCAGCCGGAAGTTAATAGCCGAACAGCGTTCGGCTCACTTCACTTCAGGTCGGTCTTTCACTCGGCTGCCTACGGCAGCTTAGTGAATAGACCCCATAGTGATACCCTCATAATCTGCTCCATCAGATGTTTAAAAAAACACTCCTCACACTAAAGTTTCAAGGCACAACAATACTCTTACTGGTATTTAACCCCTTCATGACTGAGGCCTTTTTTTTCATTTTTTGTACCCATGTTATATTCCAAATTTTAGGCCTGAAAATTACTTAAAACCCCCCAACATTATATATTTTCTACTACTTTTTGTTAAAAGTCAACAGCTAAACCATCTCTAACCTCTCTCTCTAGTGGTTGACCTAAACCGATACTCCTCTAATGAGGGAATTAAGTAGGTCTCAGGGAATAAAATGAAGTACCAATCAGTTTTTTATAAACTGTATAGTAAAAAGACAAATTTAGGTTTGTTAGAAAAACACACAAAGTTCCCCTCCCTAGCCCCCATACACACCTGAGCCACGCTCACGAGTACTTACCTCATTCAGCGCTGGCTTTCCCAATTTTCTGGAGCCCTTTCTGTAAAAATCTAGAGCTGGACTTCCCATGACTGTGCTCTAGCATCCCATCGACTTTAATGGGATGTACTCATACTGCAGGAGCAATGACGACACAATTTGGTAAAGCTCCACCCCTTTTGTCATGTGATTGTTTTAGTATGTTGTTAAAAGTGCCTATATCATTCAAATATGTGAAGCGGTGCTGTCACCCAATGCAGTGAACACATGTGTGCAAAAACCAAATTCAAGTTCACTCTTATATGTGTTTTTTGCACACGTTATTTGTTTACTGCGTTAATGCAGGTCCATGCAGCCAATTTAAGTGAGCAGCTGTAAGGACGAACACCCAGTAATCTAGCGCAGAAGTCTCTATAGAAAATTGGTAAAAGTGCCTGCTGCCCACCATGCAGTGTGGTGACCAATGTAGATAAGATAGTTGCACAAAGTGACCGCCATGGATTGCACTGTGCAGAACCTCAGAAATTTGAAGATAAGCCACCTGCACTCCAAAAAGAAAATTTAGTTTATATAACATTGCATCAACCAACATTTCAAACATTTCAGGGCCACGCAGTGTCCTTTTCTCAGGGAGACACAGTGAGAAATGTGTATAGTCCACTCTTCATGCATTTGTCACTGTTTCACCCTGAGCAAGGAACCCTGCGCGGCCGGCAGCAGTGGAAATTTTTAATTTTGACTGATGCAATGTTATTTGCAATAAACATTATTTTAGTAAAAACTAATGCTATAATGCACCATTGGAGGCTTCATTGGTGCATTTAGGAAAAAGAATGAAAGTATATATCAGACAGAGTATCACAGGCAAATGTTGCCATGTCTTTACAAATGTTAAGTTTGCTGTACACTGAGCAAAGTTTGGCTGGTTTTTCATGAACCAGCTGAAATTCACTCAATGGGTGGCCCTTTCGGCATCCTTCCACCTGACATCTTTCGATAAAAAAAATCAAAGGGAAATACTTGGCCGATCATTGACTACAGCCAGTCATTCACCACACCCCATACATTTTATTGAGCTCACATTTATTTTTTACTGCCAGGACAGATGTTTCCAGGTGCCTGATATTATGCCTCCACACATGAGGACATTCCCTTTAAGAAAGTAGTGAAATCAGATTTTTATAATGAGCATTTCATATTTAATTTAACATTTAATTTGGTGATAAAGATTGATGACCCATTATATCTGGGTCATGGTTTTCCTACTGGTATCTGCACATCTTTTGCAGAAAGGGCAATGTATGTTGATGTCTGTATATTGAATCTGTGTGCAATATTTTGAATTTGAATGTGTTAAGTGTGTCTCTTCTATAGCCCCAGCATATCTGGGCGGAGATTAGTTTGTGGTTTATAATGCATGCAATAAGCAGCTCTTCCATTCAATGTGTTTTGGTAATCTTGGTGTTTTTCTAATCTTGAGTTACTACCAACTTTCCCTTTGTTTATGCAGCTGAATATCTTCTCTGGTTACCTATATATTTATTTATTTTGACTTTTTTTGAAGCATGCTCGCTAGAACAATTATTTTTATTAACTCTTTGTTAGAAAGAACCAGTCACAAACAGACATTTGTAATAATCTAAATCTCCAAACTTGAATTGTTACAATAGTGTGGCCTTACATCTTAGGGTTAACTGTTTGTCCCATTTTTTATATGCATTCTCTTCCTGTCACATCAGAAGTATCAGCACAGTGGAGGCAGCTCCCCACAGAGAGGTTAACTTAGTTACTGCCTCAACTTAGTGCTGATTACATATACTCATAAAGCTTTGAAAAATGGCACACAGCAATTAAGAAAGCTAAAGACTAAAACAGGACTCAGAAACTTCTAATTGCCAAATGTATCTACTTTTTCACTGCATGCCCCATGTGCCCCACATACATGACTGATGCTCTGAGAGGCCGTTGCCATATTTGAATGTCTGTTGCTGTCTTCTTCCT
This sequence comes from Nanorana parkeri, assembly GCF_000935625.1. Taxonomy (NCBI): domain Eukaryota; kingdom Metazoa; phylum Chordata; class Amphibia; order Anura; family Dicroglossidae; genus Nanorana; species Nanorana parkeri. The sequence continues at coordinate 1,157,909 of NW_017306499.1, forward strand.
TTAACATGACCTGTTCACTGCCTTTGCAGTCATAGATTCCTATGCATGCCCACATGGGTTGTGGTAGAACCAAAATCAAACTGCACAGTTAGGGATTGTAAAAACCTGAGCAATCATGAGGCTCCTGTAATCCCTACACTGGAATACAAATACATGGCTCTGCATATTTCTAGAGAATTCCAAGTGCTGCAAAAGGTCACATGACCAGGAGTCCAGGAGTTCAAATCTTGCTTCATTTGACTGATTGGTATCACCCTGGCATCATCAGTGTTCATTCCAGCTTTTCACTGATGCCATTGAGATCTGTGTGGTGTGTATGCAATGCAGTGTTTTTCATCGGCATAGAAGGCTAAGCTGAGGTTAAAGAGAAAATTAAGCGAAACCCGTAGAATACAGAAATAAAGGATTTGCTGCAAAAAAATATTTTGAGGTTAAAGTTCCACTTTACAGTTACCCTCCTTCAGCAGCCCAGAGAGAGTGCCAGTTTTTAGGACAGTGCTGGAGTAGAAGATAGAACATTATGTGGGGCTCTGTAGCTCCACAAGGAGCCTGTGTTTCTGCTGTAAAAGTTAGAGAATTCAACGTAGAAGCTCCCAGCTATCATGAAAGGTAACTTTGCTGTTGTAACAATTTAAGAGGGAAGATTCAGTTTATTAAAATAGCCATTCTTGACTGGTTCTTTCTAAACCATAACAGTAAATCCTATTTCTGCTTTATCTTGACATAACTCAAATTATTAACACTGCATGTTTTAATTCTGAATTCTAATTTGTTACACACACCATACTACAGTAACTATGGAGGGTGATGTATTAGACGTCCTAATCCTGATCTGTCAGATATCTTACCAGCTAAAGGTAGCCATGCATTTGGAATTAAAAACTATGCACACAGTTACAACATGGATTGATCCCTATCCTACCAATTGGACCACAAGATATGTGCTGAATAGGAGCCTTAAATATCACTATAATCAGATTATATCTCTTATCCAGTCTACCACTTCCAGACCTGTCTGGCTAGTCAGTTACTCTGTTTCTTTTTGCTCTATGCATTTGGATTTAAACATTCCTAGTGGATATGAGAAACAAAAAGATAATGGAATAAAATTGCATTGCCACAATTCACAGCCCATTGACAACAGTAGGATACATTTACATATGCCTGCATTGATAATCAGTTCCAGACTACTGGTGGGGTGACTTTAGCTGATGCCAGAAGGATTGATAGGTCTAAGCATAGTTGACCCTCTTAGACTTGACTTGGCCTCAATTGACTCTTTACAACAGAAAATGTAACTGTATTCTATAATCATGCTAGATTTTTTTATTAATTGTATTTTAATTAAAATAGTATTGCAAGTATTAAAATAGTATTGGCAAGGTTAGGTCTTATGAACAGATGCGAGCTAATAACTTTTATATTCTCTGGCTGCTTTGAGTTTGCAGCGTGGCACTGCAGCCAGAGTGTAGAGAAAAGATAACGTAGTGGTGGATTTCCCAACAGCTCATTATCATCCAGTGATGATTGTGTGAAGTAATCATCCAATATGATTACTTCACACAATCATGCATATATTTTATTATTTTTGCTTAGGTAAATTTTTTAATAAGTACAGACTTCCCTTGGCTATTTGTGGTTTGCTTCAGATTGGTTGAGGCGTTTCATGCTGAGAGGTCCCACTTACATCCAAAGACAAAATGTTGTCTAATTTTGGATGGTTTAAAGACTTGCTATACTTTTTGTTTCCCGTCTGTGTCTCATTGGGGAGATTTCCCCTTATTAGTGTCAGGTAGACTTTGCAAGAAGTGATAGGAAATTTCTCAAGAGTGAGAAAGATACAGATTTATACAGAAGTGACTGGGACAAGTGGCCTCATTGGAACTTTTCCTTCTGTGGCTGTTATGGTGAAAACTTTTTGGATTTTCCCTCATTTTCAGTCTGGGTGATAACGGCCACCAGTACATACACTGAGTGGCCAGATTATTATGACCACCTGACGTTTGTAGGCAAATTAGCTATAATTTCGCGCTGAAGTTGCGAGAGGGCCAGACCATTATAAATAGGGAAGCAGGTTGTTTACCACGACAGTGGGGGTAAACAACGTGATTTAACAGCCTTTGAACGTGGTATGATTTTTGGCGCTCTGAGCCATGGAGCGAGTATCAGCGAAACAGCAGAATTCGTTAAATGTTCAAGAGCAGCTGTTGTTAAAGTGTTTAAAGACTGGACTGTGAGCCGAAAATCTGGGTCGGAACGTGCGAATTGTGGCCGTCAGCCACTAGTCAATGTTAGGGCAGAACAGAGAGTGGCAAGGCTGGTACAAGACAACAAAAGGGCAACAGTGCATCAAATTACTGCAGATCTTAATCAGGGATCCTCTCAAATGATCTCTGAACGCACTGTTCGCCGTACTCTGCATTGTATGGGATATGGAAGCCAAAGGCCTGTTCGAACCCCTTTGCTGTCTGCAGTTAACAAGATAAAACGTCTCCAATGCGCACATGAACAAAAGGATTGGACAGTCAAGCATTGGAAAAAAGTAATGAATCATGTTTCCAGAGTGAGAATTTGGCGTAAACCGCATGAAAGCATGCACCCCACATGCACGAGTACAACCCTTCAAGCTGGTGGGGGCAGTGTTATGGTTTGGGGCATGTTTTCCTGGCATAATTTGGGCCCTTTAATTCATGTGGAACAACGTCTGAATAGCACAACATACCAAAGTATCGTTGCTGATCAAGTTCATCCTATCGTGTTGATGGCGTATCCCAATGGAGATGGCTTCTTCCAACAAGACAATGCGCCATGCCATGGTGCTCGTATTGTGCGGGAGTGGTTTCAAGAACATGAGGAAGAATTTACCTTGCTTAGGTGGCCCCCACAATCACCAGATCTCAATCCAATTGAGCATTTGTGGGACGAAGTTGAAAGAGCCATCAGGCAGCTGGTTCCACAACCATCAAATCTCACAGAACTGGACAGTGCTATTCATCAGGCATGGTGTCAGATTCCTCGCATCACCTTTCAACATCTCATGGAGTCAATGCCAAGAAGAATCGCCGCAGTATTGAAGGCAAAAGGTGGCCCAAGGAAGTACTGATGGGGTGGTCATAATAATCTGGCCACTCAGTGTATAGTGAGGGTGAAACTCCCTATGGTGGACACAGAAATGTAAAACCCCTCTCTACTAACCAAAATGTAAAAACGTTCTGTCTTTAGATTTAACTTTTATTGTGTGCACATGCCTATTTCATTTCCAGGACAGATGTTTTTATACTATACCCCATTCTCTTTAAGAAATATTTAATGATATGGCAAAAACTGTCATACTCTGAACATTGAATTAATATCCTCCTTTCCTAAATGTCCATATTTTCACCTGATCCAGCCAAAGGTCTTTGTTTGTGGAGAAGGGTTAGGGAGAATTTTCGTTACGTGACATTTCCTCACTCCAAAGACGTTGTAATTGTTCTGTATAGCTAGATAAGAATTGGAAGAACTCTTTGAGATAACACAGGAAGTGTGCACAGGGCACAGGACAGCTCTTATTTTCTGGCATGATCAATAGGTGTTTTTTGAACAAATATACCAAAAATCCTTTAATGCTATACAGATTATATATGCTATAATGTATATTTAAAAGGAAGGAAAAAAAATAGTTGGGGTTTACATGCACTCTAATGTTTAGTTAATTAAAGGAGAACTATGGGGTTAAGTCTTTTCCCCATAGTTCTCCTTAGGGTAACAAACTAGCGTCCTCCCGTCACCCTAGGCTCAGTATACCACGAGCTGTAGCTCGCGGTATACTGAGACACCGCAGTATAACGCGTGCAGCTGCTCGCGGTATACTGAGACGCCGCAGCTGAAGCGGATCCCGACAATTGTGTCCCGGGATCCGCCCAGCTGTGTGACTGACAGCTGGCTCTGCCTATCTAAAGGCAGAGACAGCTGTACCCGCCCCCTCCCCCGTCCGTTCCGCCAGTCAGCGCTGGCGGATCGGAGCGGGGAGGGGGGAATCCAGCCCCTCCCCTGTCACGGCAGAGAACCGTGACAGGATCGAGAGGTGAGCGAACGCCGGTATGTGTTCGCTCACCTCCCGATCTACAGAGCCGACCTGTGACAGTCTCATTGTCACAGGCCGGCTAGAACTATGAGGTGAGTGAAAAGCACTCACCTCATAGTTCTCCTTTAAGTCTTGTACTACAGTTGCCTTCATGGCCATGATAGCCTAATTAATATTTATCTCGTAGTTTAATCTGCCTAGAATTAGGAATTTCACACCAACAACATTGTTTTATTTTTAATCACGGGTACTTCCAAATATTCTCACTTTCCCCAAAACTCTCCCAAGCTTCAGTATCTACAGGAATGGCAACTTGCTACCAGTTCTGTCTTTTGGTGACAGATCTGGGTAGCTTTTCAGAGCAGAACGTAATGTGTTCTGTTTCAGTTTTTGATTTTGGAATGTTGGCAGGTATGTTGCTGTAGAGTATTGTGGTTGTGCAGAGTATCATAGTTAAAGAAATACTTGAGTCAGTTTTGGAGTTGAAGCCTTGAAATTGCTCAAAATTTCAGATATTCACTTGGGGATATCTGTAGAGCATTAGGCCAGAAAACCGTCCTTTTTTATGGTGATCTGGGAGCCTCTTTAGCTAAACGGTTTGTAATGCAGTATTGATATTCCTAAACAAATACACTGTAGGTTCCTTGTTACATTCCAAATACAGGACACCTGATCTATCAAAGTACTAAATAGCTTCATATAGCCACCAGTGAGATGGAAACTGCTTTTAAAGTTTTGCCCATGCATGAAAAAGTAAAATGCCCCTTCCCCAACTTCATATACTCACCTTTGTTTTGCTCCCCAGCCACTATGTTTAACCTCCAATTAAGAAAATACCTGGTACTTCCATACCTGGTACTTTCATACCATGTATGGTAGAGTATGTGACTCACTCCTCTTCCTAGCATTTGGCAGCAATGGTGGTTGGCCAACTGCTAGTACATAGGGGTGAGGAAATAGTCCTAGGAAGTGACTTGGAGCTTACATATGGTTACTTGTCCTGCTTCCCAATGGATGAATGGAGCAGTGGGGGAGAGAAAGGATGTTAGCTATGGTGCGGGAAAAGCACAAGTTCACATTCAATTGGATATCACAAACAGGGTCTTCCAGCCCACAAGGTGAGTTGACCGGGATCTTGCTGCAATAAAATTCAGACAACTCAGATTAAAGAAAATTGAGTGGACTTTGTGACTTTAGCATAGCTGTAGTGTAGGGTAGCCACCAAAGTTTTCAGATTGGTTTTAATATGTTACATGGAGTTGCTTTGGTTAATACAATTAGTGGAGATTGTGCACAGTTATTATTAATCATTAAACAATTATTGTTAATCATTACCTTCACCAGTGTTTCTTAATGTTACTGATGTCTAAACCCCATACGTAGGAACAGAGAGTTGCCAAGCCCAGCAATATATTATGTTATACCACACAATGTATAGGAACGTTAGTAGAACATGTAAAATGTGTATGCTTTCAAAGCAGCCTTTTATGTTTTTATAATGAAATGCATCTGCTCCAGTTTTTTAAATGAAATGTACTTTTTTTTGCTTAAAACAGAAACTTTAATTTGGAAATTTAATCAGATAGAAGTTTCCCTTGAATTTATCACTTGCAGAAGAACTCTGTGTACACATTCTGCTCAGCACCACCTAACATTACTACTTAATTTCTGAGCATGGCATGAACTCTGTGATCTCTATAACTCATATACTGACTTTTTTGCTGACCTTTCTTTTTACACTGCTTTCTAACCTGTGTAATATCTTTTATATATATTGTATTGTTGTCTACAGTAAAATTCCTTTAATTCAAAATAGGATAATGCAATAGTATTGGGATGTCATTCTTGGCGAAAAGACTGTTTGCAAAAATACTACCAGTCAAGACAATAAAGGATCTCAATGAACCCAAACATCACTGAAAGAAGGGCAACTTAGTGTGAGCTTTACACGAGCTGACTAAAATCAAATACAAACAATGTGGTAAGCTAGCATTCCCTATTAGTTTTCAGTGGCATCTGAAAGGTGTGCAGGGATTTCAACCTGTGCATTGTTCCAGTTATCAAGATATCAGTCCAAAAAAAATGGGGACTACATCACAGCACATTCCAAGATTATCCCATTGATTTTGTCATCATGGATCGGAATTTTCACAGCATTTCACGTATCCTAATTAAAGGAATTTTACTGGACTGCATAATTACTTGCTGGTCCATATTTTATGTATGTGGCATATTTTTTTCCTTGCATAGGACACCAAAATTGCATCTCTTGAAAGAAACATTCGAGACCTTGAAGATGACATCCAAATCATAAAAACAAATGGTATCCTGAACACAGAAGACCGGGAGGAGGAAATCAAACAGATGGAAGTTTACAAAAGTCATTCAAAGTTTATGAAAAGCAAGGTATTTTTTTCAAGTGATTTAGTCGGATAATACAATTATTTATAGGCTGTTCTGTAGGTTTTACGGGTTTTAAAGGTTGTTTATTTCTATATATCATTTATATGACATGCTTCTTACTAAGGGTATGTTTATGAAAGAATATGTGTATTTTTAGCACAATTTAAATCTTTTAATGTAATCAGGAAAATCAAGAAAGTTTGCAAACATAACCTTTTAGCTGGGGTTCCCAGATACAGTGGTGCCTCAGTTCACGAACGCTTCTGTTCGTGAACAGGAAGTTGGGCAAAATTTTGCTTACGTTCGCACAACCGCAGCCATCTTCCCTGCTCTGACACATGGTCATGGCTTCCTCTGGTCGAGATCGCGGCCTGATCACAGTTTGATTCAGTTCGCGACCAGAATCGTAGAACGAATTAAGTTCATGAACCGAGGCACCACTTATCTCTACTAAAAGCCTTAACAGTATATTAGTTCAGATTTCTTGTTTGCGGGATAATAAAAGCATCTGCAGACTGCTTAGATACAAGGATAGATTTAACAGAGAAGACATCTCTAACTTTTCTCTGGATCAATGGTTCTCAACTTTATTGAGACCAGGGCCCGGTAAATTCTTCCAAAATCTTGCATGCCCCAACATTAAAAAGAAAATGTATACACATACAAAGAAAGTTTTGGAATGCGAAATATGTATTTAAAATATATTAAAAATAAATGGCATAGTCAATTGAAAAATACAAGTTACTGTAATTTAAATAGATAAATAGATATTTAAATTTAAATAGGTAATTTATATTTAAATAGATACAATGACAAAAATTAAAGCTTATTTTTTCTCCTTCTTGCAATATCACTGTCATATTGGATAGACTTGTGATACAATTCAATCCAATATGCACTCCCATGCAGTAAATCTTTAGGGCTCATTTATACATATACAGTCCCATGGCTGGCTTTAAGCACACATTTAAACCTGTGTTAAAGTGCAATGCTTCAAGGCAGCCCATTCATTTAATTGGGCTGCCAACGCATCAAAACGAACCTAAAAATTGGACCTGCACCATTTTTTAAAAAATGAGTGCAGTACAACGCTTGATAGTGCATTACTGTGTATTGCCAAATGCAACGGGGCAGCACAAAATGCAGCAAATCTCAACCATAAAAAATAGAAAGCAAAAATAAGCTTAAAAGAATTGTCTGTACTCACTGTGGGTCATGGCCTGTGTGAAATTCATAATGCCGTGTCTGTTTACACACAACACGTGCTATGACAAATGGCAGCGTAAATGAATGAAACAGCTACAGTCCCTCAGTTCACTGAGTGTATCGGGTACTGACGATGGATAAAAAGACCATGCTCACAGTTGTCATTTTATCCCAAAGGTGTTCAGAAGGGTCAAACTTGTTGAACCATGGGCATTATGATGCTGGAACAGAAAATGATCTTCCCAAACTGTTGCAACAAGGCTGCAAGCACACAAATGTCTAAAACATATGCTGCAGCAATAACATTGATTTGGCAGGGTGTCTTCATACCCTTGGCCATATAGTGTAGGGTGGAATTTCAGGTGTCCACAAACTTTTGACTTTATAGTCTATATCCTTGGAAGCCTTCCAGAACTTCCATGCACAAAACACCTCAACAAACCTCTTTCAGTCTGAAGGAGAGTGGTTCTACTTTGTGATGCTTCTGGACTAGCACAAGACAGTAAGCCTAGCTGTTGTGTGTAGTAAATTCATGTTGGTTGTTTCTTTTTGATTAAAATTCATGAGATAGGGATGTGACTGACCAGAAAACCAAAGTTCCTATGAGAGTTGGTTAGAGACGGGATATTTACAAATTGGTCAGGAATACTCTATAGAAACATTCTTACTTCACTTTCTAATGTATATTTCCAATTCCTTCTTAAATTTAATTAATTAAAATATTCTCAGCAAGTTTTCTCAGGTTATAAGACAAAGCTCTCATTTCAACCGCCTCTTGTCTCTTAAGGGCTCATTCAATGGGTGTGCATGTCCGTACAGCGTGCCTGCCCGTAAAATGACCTGATCCCAGAAGGGACTGGTGCTGCGATTACACATGGTTACACGTACACCCGAACCTGCACATCCTGAGCTGTTTTACCTGCTGGAGATTTGTGATTCTAACCACCGAGATTGAAACCTGGTCGTGTGTGGCAGGGGAGGAGGTCACTATGTCGCCCAGAAGAAGGGACCCTGTGTGAAACGTTGGCTGTATGACGCATGTGACAATCCAATAAAAAGTGCTTATACTTTTTGCACATATCATCGAGTGCTGGTGACTTCTATTATGGATTATATCTATTAGGGCAGGGGAGGAGTCCTGATTTTACTTTGCTGCAGTTCAGTGGTACCTACAGGTCTTGTTCCTCCTACAGTATGTGAATTGAAAGTGAAAGGAGAAGCAGAAGAGGGATGAGCTCACCTCAAGGATATAAGCATTACGTCTCCCAAAAACGTCAAAATTCTCATCTCACCCTTATCTAGATAAATATACAAAACAAAATTATATAGGGCTTTCTGAGATGAAAATAAAAACCACAATAAAATCAAACTATTTTAAAAAGATTTACAAAGTATTCTATGTCAGTAAAAATATTTTGTAAACCATTTTAAACTGGTTTGATTCTATTGTGGTTTTACTTCTCATCTCAGAAAGCCCTATATCATTTAATTTTTTTTCCTTTATATTAGCATGCCACTTGCCTGCAGCACAACAGATTGGCTCCATGTGATGCTTCTCTCTCCTCTAGGCTGAGCTCTGCTGTGCAGGGATTGCAGGTCTGATACCAATTCAAATGCAGGTACTTGCATTAACAAATACATGATTAAGGAGGGGTAAATGAAAAGAGAGCTGAATTATGTGTGTCTTATATGTGCCTGATGAGCTAATTGCTGTTGCTGCTGATATTGAATGTGAAAGGTTAGTGCCCCCTTAGCTAGATCCTGGACTACAGCACAGGCTGCCCCAATTATACTCCGGCACTGCTCTATGTTATTGAATAAGCCAACACATGTTCCCGTTTGTAATTGTTAGAAAAATGGTCATAATTAATTATTTTAAAATATTATCATTCTACAGATTGACCAGTTGAAGCTGGAACTGTCAAAGAAGGAATCTGAACTTCTTGCCTTACAAACCAAGCTGGAAACTCTTGGCAATCAGAATTCAGACTGCAAGCAACACATTGAAGTACTTAAGGAATCTCTTACTGCCAAAGAACAGAGGGCTGCGATCCTTCAGACAGAGGTATGCCTATTCGCCGACTGCAATGCCCTCATTAATCACGTGCTATATTACGACTCTACTGTAACCCATTCTGACAGATTAAGTAATTGTTTTTTTATTGGCCTCTACTATGAGAAAAAGGCTGAAATGACTATTAGGCCAAATGGAATAACATTACAAAGTGGGACTTGAAGGAGGTATTGGCTTTTAGCACAACTGGGCACAGCTGTTTATTGGTATAATTGGTAAAGGTAGCCAGAATGTGCAAGTGATAGAATATATGCAAAACTTAAATAGCAGTTAAGCTGGAAAATGTGAAAACTAATTTTTTTTCGAAGATTGCTAAGAGTTGTTGTTTTCTCAGTAGTGTCTTCAAAATCTTTTGTTGACCTAATCCCTTGCGCAGAAATCACGGGGGATATTTCCGACAAAGCCTTGCCACTGGCATTGACGCAAAGTAACGTAAGTTCAGGAAGGGGTTCTGCGAAGCAGTGTTTCTAACCATGATTAAAGTACATGATAGCCATACCTTAAATACATATTAGTTTGCTATAGCACTGTGTATCCTAAATAATTGTTTTTTGTTTTTTTTTAAACAATGCTTTTTTATCTTGGTTTTATCCATTGCTGAATATCAGCACTTCTGATTTTTGCAGCTACTTCATGTCTTCATGCATTTACTCCTCAATCAACTTCTGCATGGCATTTCTTACAGTGGGTTTCTTGATGGTGAAAACATTTCTGTGCAGTAAGAGTTGGCATTGAAGCTTGTAGCCACCACCGGGAGAGAAAGTGATGGGTTGGCAACACTGGAAAACAGTTGGGAAGCATGAAAAGAGGGTTGTCACCCTATAACAGGAATTATTTTATTTTAAAAGCTGGTGTAAAGAAGACTAACAATTACTTTTGGAATCACTTTAAAATGTTATAGCTTTTGTTTTTTTTGAGAATTTAGTGATTGGTTTAGTATATGCTTTAAGTTAAACAAGTACCCCCTGGTGTGGTTCACCTTATATGAACTTCCCCCTGACACATATACATTTATTACCAGTACCCCAGTAACAATTTAGTTTTAAATAAATACATACAAATATTAAATAAAAGAACCTTTCAGAATTTCCTCTGGGGTACATATACCACTGGTTAAGAACATGCTCTATAGAGCAGTAGCTGTGTTCTTTGACCCAGGACCACCAGTAGTAAGTTGACACAGCATCCAGTCCTGTTTCTAGGTTGTTAGCGTTATAATTATGCACCAGTGCATAGCCTTAAAAAAAGGCAAGATTTAAATAAAAGCAATGACAAGGGTTGGGAGGAACTAGACCATTGCCATTGGTGCTTTTTTATTACAGTGTTGCCTCCGCTGCTCATACCGTTGGCTGTGTTATAGTTATAACCCCTGTAACGCTCACTTTTCCTGAACAGCTTAGTCAGCAAGTAAATATGATTAAAAATATAGAGGCATTTGAAATAAAAAAAACCCATAAAACTTATTACTATGATGTAATTTAACAGGATACAAATTATTTTTGTTGATAGTGGTCCTTTGAAGGAGAACTATGAGGTGAGTACTTTTCACTCACCTCATAGTTCTAGCCGACCTGTGACAATGAGACTGTCACAGGTCGGCTCAGTAGAACATACCGGCGTTTGCTCACCTCTCGATCCTGCCACAGCTCTCTGCCGTGAAGGGGAGGGGCTGGATTCCCCCCTGACTGGCTACAGCTCGCGGTATACTGAGCTGAGGGTGACGGGAGGACGCTAGTTTGTGTCCTCCCGTTACCCTAAGGAGAACTATGAGGAAAAGCCTTAACCCCATAGTTCTCCTTTAAAGGCAGACAGTTGTTAGGGGAATTCACAGGCTGGTTGTTAGGAGACCCTATTCTTGACAAACTTCCCTTTGACCAATAAACAGAACAGCTCACCCTAGTTCAGCCTTTCTCAACCAGTGTGCTGTGACACCCTGGTGTGCCTCCTGGCCTCCTCAGGGGTGCCTCGAAATTTGGTGGTAGTAGGACTGTAATGTGAAGGGGGGAATGGAAACTGATGTGAAAGGGGACGACGACTCTGAAATGAAAGTAGGGCTTCTGATTTGAAAGGTGGGGGGGGGGGGGGGGC
>NW_017306499.1:1170217-1174866 GCF_000935625.1 Nanorana parkeri
GGCTCCTGATATAAAGGTGGGGTACTGATGCAAAGGGTAACTCTGATGTAAAGGGGAATCTTAATTTGAAGGGGGCACTTCGATGTGAAGGGGAAACCCACTTTTTTTTGTTTGTGCCCCTCTTAAAATCTATGACATTTCAGACTGGGGTGCCTCAAGATTTTGCATACTTTTAAAGCGTGCCATGACTAAAAGAAGGTTGAGAAAAACTGCCCTAAATCACAAGGAAAGGGGCTCTAAATTTAAAGAGACATTGTCACCTTGTTCTTTCAGGGGAAAGTGAAAGTGTCTGTGTAAACCCCCCCTGACCACTTTATATTCTCCAGTGCACCTGCCAACGCTCATTTTCTTGTTGTCTTTTGCCTCTGAAATACTGTTGACCAGTATAGGAGCTCACGGTGACAATGCCTACTCTATCACGTGACAATGCTCAGGCTTAGTAATTGACCATTAGGAATGATCATAGTATCATGGGAGGAGATCACATGCTTCACCATACCTCATAGTAAGCAAGCAAAGAACAGAGTGGTCAGGAGGGCTGCTTTACACAGTAGACAGGGGGTGGGCTTTACACATTGGACAGGAAGTGGGCTTTACATCGGCTTTACAAAGACACACTTTGCCCTGAAAGCACAGTGTTTCTTTAAAGCAACACTAGTTTCCTATCATAGGTACAAATGTTAAATATTTGGTGTAATAGGATATATGCATTACAGAGTACAATGAATCACTGATATCATGGTCTTGGCAATCATCAATAGATACAGTATCATTAGAAAGATACTTTGCTGTGAGAGAATTATTGGGGTCCCATTCATATGCCAGATATTTATACACAGAATGTGTTTTCAGGATGTTTGTGAGTAGTACACAGGCAGTGCTCGAAATGCGCACACACTTCACTGCCGTTTGCATAGTCTTTTTTTTTTTCTTCTTTTTATTACTGCTCCATAAGTCCAAACCAAACACACTAACAGCTTTATGATTTATTAGTTTCCAGCTGTTCCAGCTCAATGAGCAAATAAGTAATAGTCCTTGCTATATTTATAATGAATTATTGACATTCATAAGGAAGCCTCAGATCGCTGCCATAAAAATGTGTTCTCTGCGTTAGCTGGCTAGAAACCACTTCCTTTACCTGGATTACATTTAAGTTAAGGCGCATTTGTGGATAATGCCATTATCAATGATAGGTAATTTATTTTGTATTTAAACTGTGGCGTCGTGCCATTCTCCGCCGTACAGCAAATTAACATTGATTGTTTTCACAAGCTGTTAACTGGGGATTTTATACGTGAACTGTCTGGGTATGAACGTCTATTGCGATAGAATCAGAAGAACAGGTAGATAGGATCTGACGTGCCACAAAATTCAGTGTGGTTATTTTTCAGTTGCTTATTGGATCTTGATGCCACAGCCCCTTTTTTAGATATAGTGTGGAAGAGATGGTACCCCTGTTACATGCTTATTGTTGTTGGTGTACCCATTTAGAGATTCCCTTCCACTTCCTGTTTCATCACCAGGACAGAAAGTGTGTGAAGTCTCTCTTAACAAGGAAGCAGAGAGCAGTTAAAAAAATTTAAACTGAAGACTGACTCTAGAGTTTGTACCTAGAGATGTAAAATGTCTGAAAATTTTTAAGCCATGAAAAAAAAAATCCCTGTTTTTTTTTCCGGAAAAATTGAAATTTTCTGAAACATTGCAATAAAAATCAGTGTGGGGTATTTTTAAAAATTGAAAGTCATTTTGTTACACTAGGTACATGAAATGCAGTGTATATTAAAGTATTATGTTTGAAATAAAAGTACAGCTTATTCAGTAAATAGGCTAAACTTGCTTTTTAAATTTTTATTTTTTATCACAATTGGAATAACAAGGACTGTACATGTTAATAACATTTCAACTATACATGAGAACGTGTAACCACCCCACTTCCCTCAAAAGCAACAGAATAAGCAAGAAACCATTAACATAAAGGATAATCAGATTAGCCCCTTAGCACCAATAGAAAATAAAAAGGTAAGTAACTGGCATTATTTGTGCCAGTACGATATGGACATTGGTAGGTGTAAGGTCAACCTCAATATTCAAGCTCCATAGCGAGGTTTAACTTTGGAGTGGTGCTTTAAAAAAATATATTGCTAAAAGGAAAGAAGACGCAACAAATACATGCAATTTAATCTAATTCTTTTTCTGAACTATTGCTCTAACTTTCCGTTTCTTCTTCCTCTTCATATTTGTCATTTTTCTCATGGACTTCTAAAAACTTAAGGTTTGCACAGATAGAAACAAGCTTTTCTACCCTTTTAACGGGTCAGTTTGTTTCTTGATTTGGTATGAATATTACTAGGGATGCACCGATACCGATACTAGTATTTGGGCGGGTACTCGTACTTGCCCAAATGCTCTGATGCCTAGCCCGATACTTCCGGTATTAGAGAGCCGTGCAGCGCTTCATTACACACTGCACGGCTTCCTGACTGGCCAGGAAGTATGCTCCATGCTCTCTCGTCACTTGTGTAATGACACGCTGCCCGCTTCCTGATTGGTCGGAAGCTGGCCAATCAGGAAGCCACTCACCATGTAATGACACAGCACCCAGCTTTCTGATTGGTTGGGAAGCTGGCTTCATGCTCCCTCATCACCTCATGACGAAGGAGCATGGAGCTTGCTTCCCGGCCAATCAGGAAGCCGGGCGCCGCATCATTACACCTGCTTGGCTTCTTGAATGGGACTTCCGGTACTCGGTATTTGGTATCGGCAAGTATTGAAAATAAATATTGGTACACGTACTCGATATCGAAATACCGTTATCGGTGCATCCCTAAATACTACCAAACATAGACCAGATTCTTTCACATGGCACAGAAGATGCAGTAATCCGCAGTAAGCAAGATGCAAGAGGTATCAGAGGTTGTGTTGTGCAGCGACCTTGCCACCATGTTGCAGGAGGGATATGTTTTGCAGAATCCCAGACTGCATTCCTGGTGTGAAGATATTCTATATTGTGCAACATTTGAAAGTACCTTTCGAATATCAAGTCCTAACTGTGCAGCTTGTTTTTTTTACTTTTCAAAATATTTTATTGGTTTTTAACATTTTCCAATGAAAAGAATGTAACATTGAAATGAAAGTATACATATACATACATTTATGACATATAAGTGTACATCAAACAGCATCTGTGCAGCTTGTTTTATAAGCCAGTCAAATGCAGCAGCTGTATTCTCATCACTCACACCACTGCCTTTGAATCTTGGATCCAGTAGATTTGCAGCAGCGTGTATTGGTTGGCAACACAATTTTACATAAAGTCTCAGAAATCTTTCATTAAGGTCTTCATGTTATATAGTTTGAATTACATGTCAAATATATATTATTTAGCATTGTAAAATAACATATTCCACACTCCTTTTTTTATTTCAATTTTCCAGACAAAAAAAACAAAAAACGGCTTTGTAAAAAAAACAATTGTTTTCCCCATTTTTTTTCCAGCCCTTCCCATCTCTAGTTGTGCCAAAAAAAGGCAGATGAGAAAGCACTAGTCACCAGTAATGCCTGTAATCCATCTCCAGCAGATTACCGTCTTACCATGCCTTATTCTGAACTGAATGTCTATGTGAAGGTGGCCATTTTGGTAGAGGAAGGGTTATGATTTCTCATATCAGAACCTCCAGCAATAAGAAGAGTGAGCAGCACAGTAGTGACATCACCAAATCTGACTCCAAATCTCGTAAGACTAGCAGTCAGAGGCAGCAGTGCCTTAGATCTCTTACTGCAGATATGCAGCTATGAGATTGTAGGCACATAAGTGCCTAGGCACACTCACATAGCAGAAAGTGCACTGCTTTTTTTTTCTGGAGACATACAATTTAGCACACATATTAGCCACAAATTTTTACCTGGTCTGACTCAGCTGCCTACTCCCTCCCTCCACCCTCTGCCGAACTAGGCAGAGGGGAGGAGACAGCTGGCAGGATCCTTTTGATGAGTGTCCGGACAGGCTTCTCTGCTGCCTGTACTTTTCTCTCCACCCGCCAATCACTTCCTGTTTATGGGTGAGAGAGAGGAGATGGAAGCAGTGCGCTGAAATAGGTCTTTGAATTGCTTCATGCACAATGACAGCACAGCGGGTGTCTGCGGTCACTGTGCAATATGGCTCTATTATTGGGGGTCACAATTACACATAATGCAGTGCAAGTAACTTCATTTCAAGATATATCAAGACATATCCCATTGCTTCCACAAGATATTAAGCTCATACAATTTATCTCAGCCTAACCCACTAAGCTCATTTTGAAGAATTTAGTGCTTAATTTTGAAATATGAATGGTTTCAGTCCATGAAGGAAGTTCAACTACCTTACAAGTATCTCTGGACATACACGTAAATACACTTGTTAAAAAAAAGACCTATGGTACAAAACATAAATATTACATTGCATAGTACACTATGGACTCATCAGACATGGAATGTAGGTGTCAGACCTGCATGTGTCAAATGCCAGGACAAGAACTATTTCACTAAATGGCATGTGATCATTTAGAACCATTGAGGTAATGAACTCAATTTACTGCAATGGCAGGTACAAATCCTAGAGAAAGACTGGACCCACAATGTGCTAGCAAATTGGTTATTCATATATATAA
>NW_017306499.1:1175309-1176874 GCF_000935625.1 Nanorana parkeri
TATATATATATATAGTGTCCCAGAGGTTGCCACCATGTTCTATTTGTAAGGTAAATGCCCGGATGCTCATCCACAAAAATATCCACACAAATCCAAAGCAGATATAGAGGCACACAAGGGTCTTGCAGCAGAGACAAGTCAAAACATTAGCGTTTTATTCTCAATGTTTCCATGGAGCTTAGTCTATCTTTATCAAGTTGTATCTTTAGAAAGATGTACTGAGCTTCTGGAGGGTGGCTATTGTGGGTGGGTGTGTTGTAAATTAGCCACCTCTCCAAGCTTGTTCCCGTGATGGACTACAATCTCACGTTTAGCTTACTAATTTGTATTGAGATTGGAGTCCATCACAGGAGTGAGCTTGGAGCAGTGGCTACTTTACAACACACACAAGGATCATGGGGAACAAAAGTAGCCACCCTCCAGAAGGAAGGACAGTGTCAGCACCAATTCAGAGATGATTAGAGCATCTGTAGCTGAGTGATACACACATAAAATACATTCTTGTTAATAGTTAAGGGACTTGAATGTATTTTTAAGATTTAGTTAGCTGCGTTTAGTGTCACTTGAACTCTAAAGTCCTGTACATCATTAATGTATTTTTGAGTTTAGTGTCACTTTAAAGAAATAATAAGGTGGCTTAGATAGCAGGAGCAGGTGAAGGGTAAAGTATGACAACAAGACGCAGACAGCAAAAAAAATATGGGTTTTAACCATTCCCTAATCTATCCAAAACATACTGGTAAAAACATTTGGCTTTAGATACATTTAATAATTGCTTCAATTAAGCTAATAGAATGTTAGAGACATGTAGGCTAGTTTTTCTGCTATGCAAACTTTGAAAAAAGTATACATACATGAGAGCTACAAGCAACAGAATGCAAAATTAGAGGCTTTATATTATTTTGTGTTCACTTTGTATACTTTGGAATACAACAAATATATATATTTTTTGTTATAGTTGATTCTGTTAAGTCACAACCCCACAACCTCCACACTGGCATTTAATGTCTGATTTTCTAAGTGAAGCGAGATTGGAATGTCTCTACATCTGAGGTGTTCTAGACAAACTTAAATTCACCACTTGAAATGCTCGACTTCTATGGTAATCAAGTTCTGTATAAAATGGATTAAACCTAATGATATGTTAGTGTTGGATTACTCAACCTGCCCTTCTCCAGGCAAAACTTCCAGCTTCAAAAATAAACAGAAGGTATTCTGCATTTTTATTATTTATAAATAAAGAATATTTTGGTGGTAGTTACAAAACGGCATTCATCTATTCATACAGAGAAATGAGTTGCACAAGGTGAACGTGTATCCTGTTGAAATATTTAGGTCATATTTTTTTTTCTCCAAATTGACATTCACTTTTAGCCTCATGAAGATAAATTGCAATTTTAATATTTCTTTTATTATTCCTTTTTATTTTGACTTTTGATTTTTTAATCATATTTGATTTGCCTTATTCATAAATGTATTCATTTTAAGTGAGTTTGAGCATGAGTAATAAAACAATATTTATTGTATTATTATTAATATAACTTTTTAAATAATATATATTAACA
>NW_017306499.1:1176923-1216465 GCF_000935625.1 Nanorana parkeri
ATATACAGTATATACCCACCCATGCTTGCACACATAAAAATAACAACACACATGCATAGGTTAGTGAGACAGTATAGATTAAAGACTAATAGAAACATCATTTATCACCCAGGAGTGAAACTTTTGCTGATCTGCTTCATGAACGATATGCTAGTTTTCCACTTTTATAGGTTTCCCACTATTATAAGTGTACACTTCATTAGCCTAGACTTATACCAGTACTCTTTGGCTTCGTAGAAACAGTATTTCATTAGAAACCTATGGTCCTCTCTTAAAGATGATGTTCTTTTGTTCAGCCACAAGTTCAATAAAATTCTCCTGGCTACTGTAAACCCAATATAAAAGGCTAAGTTGCTTTCAGTGTTCAACCTAGATGTTTAGCCATTATTGGGCTTGCCTAATCCTATATAAGCCTAGTGTAGGATCTTACAATTTTACTCTCTTGATATTTCAAGGATGTGGAGGGAAGGTTTTTTTTCAGGACCATTGAAGGCCACCTGTGAAAATATTAAGTTGACGGCTTTTGGGTCTCCTCTTGGAGGCATCTTTCAAGGCATTGGATTCAGTATAAGATGATAGATAATGTTACTGTAAATATCAGTTATATGAATATATTCTTTCCTATAGTAGTGAAGAGAGAGGAGAAATTATCTTATCAGTCTCTTGCTGCTCATTTCCTATCCAGTCACAGGCTTGGGACAGCGATGAGATCTTGCTGTGTTGCTTAACTGCAGCAGAAAAAGTGACTTCACCGGGCTGGCTGTAGAGTTTTGCAGGGTTGTCTATACCTCAGGACTGGATGGACAGAAATATGAAATATTTGACAGGCAAGACAACTCCTATATAAAAAATGTCAAATGTGTGTTTAGCTGTTTGCCTGGAGTTCTGCTTTACTGTATGCTTTAGGATGTTCAGATACCAGTTCAGATACTAGTGCCGACACTTGGCATTTTCATGAGAACTCCCAGGGTCACAGTAGTTGCAGCTGTGACAGGGCCCTGGCGCTCCACCACTGTCCTGAAATCATTAGTCTGTATTGTTTTAGAAAAACTGTCACATGGCAATAAACAAAAATCAGAACTTGTATCTGTGAGAACTTTGGCAAGTATTAGTACTTGTACTTGAAAAAATGGCATCGATGCATCCCGAATATATAATCCCGAATATATATTTATTAAAAATAAACATAGATTTAAACATAGATGTACAAATCCCAGGAGCTCCGTGTGCTCCTTACAAATGACAGCTGCCTCCTAACGTTTGAATTTTTCTCTAGTCTAGTCTTGGAGCTGGAATAGTATCTGTACTTGTACTTGTACCGAGTACGGTACTTGGTATCTGAACATCCCTAGTATGCTTGCTGCAAGCTTTGCAGATTCTTTGTAAAAAGTTGTGTGCACTGTTCGTATACAGGCGGAAGCACATGTGAACAAAGCTGTAAGAACACCATAAAATGTCTTTTAACAGGAAGGGTTTTCTCATTTGGCTTTGGGATTGTGTTATATAGTCAGCTGAGATGCAAACCTTGCCTAATGGAATTCTTCTTCTACTGAAGCTTGTTTGTAAAAAGTTTATTTGCCGAAGACCACCACGAACAGCTAGTCTAGGAATCCTTGAGTCAGTGTTAAGTTAGGTGAATCTAAGGGGGTCCGTCTCTTGTTACATGCTCTGTGCCCGAGGATGTTTGATGGATCTCTTTTGGCTTTCCTAATCCGGCCGCTTTCCAGCGCACAACAGTTTTATGTGCCACAGCGCTCGGAGATAAATCATTAGTCGAACAATAAACCTATGTTAATTTTATTAAAAAATCATATAGTTCCTGGTGATGTACAAGCATTTTGTGCACTTTGCCAAAACATACAAACCCTGTGTGTCTGCACCACAGAATAAAACTCTGTAGTCTTTCTGATATTCTATGTTTTATGGGAATTTTAACATCAGAATGGATTAATACATGTGAATGTTGCTTTCATTTGGGAATTTCTGCTCAGACATTTTCTAATTATAGCAGAAATTTCACAAGATTTACAAAGGGCACATTGTAATTATGAATCCATTTAAATGTGCTGCGAAGAGACCTAGAACAGCCATAATGCCTGTTTTACAGCAGCACCAATAAATCAGGGTGTCAGGATTGTGAACGACTTTTTAAAATGACTACCATGTGTGACACAACTATTAGAACACATTAGGAAACATGGGAATTTTTAGGTTCATATATTAAATAGAAAGAAAAAAAACACTTAAGATGGAGTTGGTGGCTGTCCATAACAATTATTAGAGTGTTAGCATATTATTCATGCACTAGAAAAATGGCAGCTGGTTGCTATGAGCATCAAAACTTTCCTCCTTGCCTATTGTGATTTGGACAGGAAGGCAAATTAATAGCTTCACTTATGGTTGCCACGTGACTATTATTACAGCTTGATGTCAGGGACATTTTACCAGCCTGGTTGGTAAATAAGGACTTGATTCCAATGATAAATATAAGGGCAGAACTGTTGAAAGTTCTGCAGGAAGTAAGGTGGTAAGGCTAGCCTCATTTATCAGGCCTAATATGTATGTTGCCCATTGTGAGCAGCTGGGAAAAAGAAGGGCAAATTGGTTGCTTAAAACATCATAGGGTGAAACAGTTCCTAACTTAGATACATTGATTGATGAGATACACTGTGTTGTAATATATAATTCCACACAAGGTTTTGAAGTCGTAACTACACCATTGGCAGTCTTCCACTTTTTATAGAACAGTCCCCTATCTTGCAAATTGTCTCCCACTTGCCATGTCCTATGGAATGTCCCATCAGGCAAAGGACAGCACATAAGTTCCCACAGCTGAGGGCTTGCTATTTTGCTCCTGCTACATAAAAGTGTCCTAATTTTTGATCATGTCAGAAATTCAGAGCTGTTCAGTGTCTGTGCACCCTTCCTGTGTTATCTCATAGAGTATAATTAGCTCTTCCAGTGTTTCTTTTGGGCTACAGAACAATTGTTTTGGAGATAAGGACAGTTGTAGGAATTCAGTAGTTTACCAACCCTTCCTGCATTAAATGATGCTGGAGCTGATATCCTGCCACCAGAAACTACCAGCTGGCAGAAACACTGTAGCACTTACCCTCTGGAGAATGTTCCATAAGAATATATGAAGAAATCACTTTAAGTACACCTGTCGTACACCTGTCATGATAATAATATGGAGGCTGCCATTGCTGACCTCTGTTTCGGAAAATGCAAGTTGTTTGGCTGCCATGATGTTGCTTTGTCTTTAATACTTTGAGTCACTGTCCTGGAAAAACTTTAGTGATAAGGAGGCGTGACGTTTCTCCAATTTTCTTTTGATACATGTTTGTTTCAAGCAGCACCAAAGTACAGAAGACAAACACAATCAAACAGCTAGCAATTTCAGGAACAGGTGAGTAGTTGCAGGCCCTATACCCCTTCATGACTGAGCTTGTTTTTAGTTTCTGTTCGTAAATGACTGACACACTTTTGACATTTTTGCTGTGTGATTCTTCCACGTCAGTAATATACTTTCTTACAAAGTGCACCCACACATATTATATATTGTTTTTTAGAGGACAGATAGGGCTACATATTTATATCACATATGTGCATCTAACGCCTCACTTAGGACAAATAAAATATAAAAAAAGAGGAAAAAAACCCCACTTTTTTCCCAGTTTTGATTTGTAGTATTTTTTTTACAAAACCAGCACAGCTAAAAAAATGCAATAAATACATTCATTTATTTTTCCCTTATTTTATTTTATTTTTTACACATTTTTTTTACACTTTTCACAATTTTTTTTTTTTTTACACTTTTCACTTTTTTTTTAAACTTAAAAATGTTATTTTATTTATTTAATTATATCAAGCAGATTTTGTGAATTAATCTCACTGTTACTGCATGATAAATTAATACATTTTTGGTTATTATCAGGCTGCTTCAAACTTCAGAACAGCCGATAATAAGTTAGTGACACTGATCCTGCAGCAGTTCAGGATTCAGCTGTTACTAAATGTTTTCTGATTGTTGCCACAACGATCAGCAAACAAACATTCTTCTTCCAGGAATAGATACATTGTAGGAATAGACACATTTTGTATCTATTCATGAAAGAAAAAAAAAAGCCAGTATAGCTTGAGAGAGATATCTCTCGATCTATACGAGCTGTCAGAATGCCGGCAAAAGCCGGCATCTGTGTCCGCTTTGCTTTGACTCTCAGACACCCGATATTAAGGTATCGGGTGTCTGAAAAAGGTTAACCCTTTCATTAATGAATGCCTCTGTAGTAAGGGCATCCATTAATGAATGTTAAAAGCTGATTCTCAGCGATTAACAGCCCTCTAAAGCAGCAAATAACTCGTCACGTACAGTGTACGTGACAAGTCATTTGGTCCCTTTGTGGCTGGACGTACAGTGTACGTCTCCCGTCACGAAGGGGTTAATTCATGACAGGTATACTTAAGGCTGATTTCAGTGGTAGCATAACTTGCCATGGCTATGCTATGAGAAGGAGAAGGACGTCCCCCCTGAAATATCTGACAATAGACCCAACAGGCAGTTTATTGCCACACTGCACCCAAGAAAGTACAATCTCTCCCAGCTATGTACAGATGATAAATACACTTTAAGATTTTCTATGAAGACTATCAGTGGTTCTCAGCTCTGACAATTTCATTTGTGATTCCATGTTTTGTAAAAGTCTCAGCTGACCAGGCATAGCTATGTGGGGGAAGTTCATGACAGTATCAATGCCTGTAACAAAATACAGTAATATGTTTTCTGGGAAACAGTGGCCTTTTTTGCCCCATGCTAGTGCATGTTATAACCTCGTTGCTCTTCCTGTAACATTCCAGCATTATGAACAGTCTTTTATAACTGCCAGGAAACACACAAATTGTGATGCACACAAACACCATAGCTGTGGTCTTGTGTTCTCATGATGACAGACATTCTAGGACACAGCCCGAGGGTATTCCAGTCACTATATGGCTTAATACGAGGCTGCGAAAGCCATGTGGAATTTACTGAGCAATTGCGAAACACGTGAAATACCAAAAAGGGCCATTGTTTGGGAGTGTGAAGCCAATGTTATTGGGGTGTTCTAAAAAAAAGAGAATCTAATTTCATATTTCAGTATATTCACTTCCAGGAGTGAATATGGGATATAAAGTATCTCTAATAGAAATGGTCACATATAATTATACTGAATTTTGTTGTAAGGAAGGCATATTCTAAATGTACAAGTTGCATGTAATCTAATCGGCTTGCATCAGCTTATTTCTTCCAACACATTATTTCCTTCCCTTTGTGTAATGCACTTATCTCTGTACAGTGCAAAGTCCTTCTGCTCTTTCTCTGTTCTGTCCCCACACATCCCTACCTATAATGGTAAACTCGGAAATACCTTAAGAAAGGGGGCCTCTGAGCGTCTGAAACATTGATTTTGTTTTTGTAATTTTTGAATTTGACTTTAGTAAATATCTGAGGTCTTAACTGTTTGTGTGTTGGCTTTTTTGTTTTGTCATTTTAGTACTAAAAACCTTACCGGAGTTGTTTTCTTCAATTTTCTGATACCTACTGCACTTGTATATAGTTGGCTTAAAAATACATTTTTGTTTTATTGCCCATAAGCAACTAGAACAAAACCTGCAATCACTACCTGCAAGCCCCATGTTGTATGCAAAGGAAAGCTGAAATATCATTCTAGTCACTGATAGTAACAGATTTCAGCTGATCGCCTGTTCAGGTACAGCCATTTATTTCTAAGGATGATTGCTGCCTTAAAAGCAAACCTGTCAGAATTCACAAATGTTTACCCACTGGCGGGCCAGACACTGCATATGTACGACAGCCCCATTGTCCTTGGAGGACATGCATTTACGTTCTTCCATGGATGCCTGTGTGCACACGGCTGCGGCCGAGAAGCCTCTGCTCCCACTGTCATTTGAACAGACAGTGGAATCCTGTACATTTATTGTGCCTTGCACCATTGCCTACCTCCATGTTTTAACCTCCTCAATGCTGGCATGTTTCTGTATTTCCTAAAAATTGTGGCAAAAAATCAGATCACTATATGATAGGTTTTATAACAGAAAGTAAAATAAACTTGTTTTTTTTCTTCTTTTTTTGGTCTTCTTTTCTTTATATTGTAAAACTTTGGTTGTTAAAGGAGAACTATGAGGTGAGTGATTTCCACTAATCCTCATAGTTAGAGCCAACCTGTGACAAAGAAGCTGTAACAGGTCAGCACCATTGATCGGAAAGTGAGCAGAAACATGCAACCGATCCGCTCACTTCCTGATCATCTCCCTGCAGTGAGTGGTGACTGTCAGTCACAGCTCCCCGCAGAGATTACTCCCTCCCCTATCATCTCTGATCCTTCAGCGCTAAGTGAAGGAGCGAACGGGGGAGAGGGCAGGCACAGCTGGCTCTGCCTCTAGATAGACTCTCGACAGTATTGTGGGATCCGTCCCGGCTGCGGCGCTCTCAGTCTATCGCGGGCAACAGCCCGTGATATACTGAGCTTCGGGTCACGGGAGGAGGTTAGTATATGTCCTCCTGTGACCCTAAAGAGAACTATGGTGAAAAACAGTTACCTCATAGTTCTTTTTTAAATACCACCAAAAGAGAGCTCTATCTGCCTTAAAAAATAATATAAAATTAATTTTGTTACAGTGTTGTGTGATGGAGTAATTCTCAAACTTTCACAGCTCTGATATCTGATAACTAAAAAATGGCCCAGTAATGAAGGGGGTATAACATGTCAGTGCTGAAGTGGTTAACTTAACTTTGCTGCTTAAATGCATACACCACACGGTACCAACTGGTACCTTTTGTTGGAGTCCTAAATCCTCCCTGTGTTGTGTAGGGAACCCCATCTTCCACAATGCAAGGCCCACACTGACTTTGACTTGGAGAGATCTGCCCTCCTCATATCAGCCACCCATAGCCAACAAGACTGCCATTATGGTACTTCCATGCACTTTTATTGGCATGTGGGCAATATTGAGGGGTGGACATTTCATTAGAGGCTCCCCATATATACAGAAAGGATGTGGATTGTAAAAAAGATGGTGACAGGATTCAATTAAAAACTCTAAAAGGTTTGCTTTAAAAGCCAAATCCACTGAGAAGCTCACCTGAAAGTTTTGCGTCTCATAATTTTCCAGTGGTGGAATAACCTTTCCTGAATGGCCAGCTTTTTGTAACTGATATGGCTGCTACAGAGCCAGTCAATGCTGTCCTAGTGACCACCACACATTCTGCATAATGTTGAATGAACAGTTTGGAAATCTTTGGGAAAGAATGACACCTTTTATGGTCTTGATGGAGAAGTTGAGGATACAAACACATGGGGAAGTCTTACTACTAGAGTCTCAGAGATATAAGAAGCCAACATGTGATTAATCTCCCTGGTGTCTATTTGTAACTTAAATATCAGTCTTTGGTAGAGTTGAATTTACACAATCCCCTAACATATTATTTTATATTGAGGTTATGGCAGTAATACGCAGTACTGAATAATGTGTAGAAAATGCTTTGCAGCATTGTGGGCTGAACCTGGTTTTTGCCTAAGGGGAAGTCTGTGATTGCTAAAGCTCAGTCAGCTTCTGATTCAGTCCTAATAATGTCTATCTGCAAGTATGCAGAGGAACCATTAAATAACCACTAAACATGATTTACAAGTCTGTTTATATAAAACATAAACAGACTTGTAGTTCATGGATAAATATGCAAAAATTCAGAAACCTTTCGGAACTGAATCATGTTTAAGGCTGTGTGGTGGGTTATGATACTTTCCTGCACAGTGCTGACTTCTTGTCTGGTAATTCCATAAATTATTCTTGCCAATTTTTATTTTTAAAGAAGACCTGTTCTTTGGAAGCTGTAACCAAAAGCAAGCAAAAGGCTAGTCGTCAACTGATCTTTTCCCCATTGCTGACTAATTATGCCTTGTTTCACATTGTGTCTTTGCGTGGAAGCATCCATCTTGGATGACACAGAGCTTTGCTTCACCCATGTCAGAGCTGCCCACCAGATGACTGGTGATCTGGTAATAATCAAATAGCTACAAGAGAAGTGTAGGAAGCACAGAACCACAAAATGGATGAAGCAGAAGCAGGTAAATTCTTGCATGGTAGGGCCTCAGGTACAATGCACAGGAGTACCTAAGCAACGTCAGATTTCAGGAAGAATTCAAGTCAAAAGATACATTTTTCACTACTTAAGTAAAATTAATATTTCTAGTTGTTTATTAGATAGCAGATCTTCTCTTTTTGAGTTCATGTCCACTTTAAAGTGATAACAGCCAAAAGGTTTTTAAGCTATTTGAAATGCTTAAATCACTTTCAATTGATTATTTTCCTTGATGTTTACAAGTTTTACAGGGTTATTCACAAAAGGGTGAAGAGTTTGGAGAGGGCAGGAGAAGTGAACAATCTAGGAGACTGAGCTGTCCCTTGTGGTATTGTACTAGACAGGAAGTTCAGGGAAGCAGAGCTGAGAGAGTTGGAGCCAGCTTTTTAAAAACATGATGACTCTAAGTGACTGGGCAAAAATGTAAATAAATACTTTCCTGGGCAATGTATATTGGTTTGATCTGCATGCAATTTTGAAAAAAAAAAATAACTTGAGAGTTGAATGCTACTTTAAGCCTCCTGTAGCATAAGACTGCTGCTAGATAGCAGGCACCAAAGGTGTTTCATATTGTAACAGTGGAGCTCTCTGTTTAATTACTGGATATCCCCAGTATGCCTATGCAAGTTCTAATTTTCTAAAAGCTGGTATTTCATAGCCATACAAATTCTCTTTGCTATGCTTAGGGCTTGTGGGAGAGAAAAGGAAGCATGTGCCTGTTTTCTCCATACCCAAAAGATCTGCGTAGTTGGGCTTTTATAACAGTGGTACACTGTGGCACCTTTCGATTAACTGCTGTGTTCAGCTAGCCACACACTTTTTGTTGGCTGACTTTTTTCTAAAACGCAACTGATAAAGGTGTAAATAGGCAGGATGAAACTTCTGTTACTTTTCCAGTGTGATTGGGGAGACAACGATTTCCCACAATGAAGATAGTTAGAAATTTTAATATGGATAATCAGTTTGTTTGAAATGCTTTTTGCATAATTTTTGCCCTCATCCCTGCCACCCCCATCTTTTGAATGCAGTCTGTCCAGTGCTGCTTAGCCTATCTTCAGATTGTTTCCAGTCCTGCATCCTGTGCTCCACTTATTTAAAGACTGGACAATTTTCAGTTTAAGGGAAAACCATTCAACAGGTTGACAAACTGCAGATAGGCTTGTCACCAGGACCGGAAAGATTTTAAAGATTAGCCAAGCAGTGCTGCACAAGTTGCACAATGAGGATCTTCGAGGAATTGCATTTTAGGGTAAGTATAGCAAATTCCAAAAATACAAGAGGAGAGAGAGGGGACCTGAAAAGGATAGGTAGACAATAATGCACTTTACTTCAAAGCAGACTCATACTAATGTAACAAAGACAAAATTCTGACAAAACAATCAATAAATGTTTTACATTAAGCAAATTATTCACAGTTAGAAGAAGCAGAGTAACTCCACACACATGAAAGTACCTAGGCACCCTCTGTTTTTTTGGCCCTTAAGAGTTTGATATCATCCGAGGCATACCCCCCTCACTCCTGCTTCTAATCACTGGATTAGGTTTATGGTGTCATCTGGGGGTGAGCCTAAGTACACAAAATAGATGCCTGGTGATAGCTCTTGTGTCCAGTAATATGGTGACTCCTGTAACGTATAAGGTTTCCTGTTTCTTAGCAAACCCCTAATCCATATTAAAATATGACAAGAAATATCAGGGGAAAGTTTAGAACTTAGGAATACTACTGCACTGAACAGAACTCATTCATCACTCATTCATCATTGTGTGAGTGAAATTCTGTGCTGCAGTAAGGACTACCCAGTGCTGAAGTAGGTGATGATTGTCTTTTCTAAAATCCGCTATCCAGAGCTACTACAGTGGTTTACTGCAATCTTCTGGGTCCTGTATGCTGCTGTGCTGAGTGGCTCTCTACCTCTGCTGTAAAAACAAAACAGGGGGTCGCTTATTTGGCACAGCGGCCATTCAGAGAATGCCTAGTATTTTTTTTATTAGTAAATGCAAGCTATTCGTTAATTGGATGAGGTGCATGGCGTCACCTGCCCTCGTCCAATCAGAGAAGGTCTTGTATGTAAGTATACATTATTATTATACAGGATTTATATAGCGCCAACAGTTTGTGCAGCGCTTTACAATATGTTATACATAAACATTTATACTTGTAGTTTAGCTTAAACATGTACTGATGTATCTCTGCTGCCTACAAAAAAAGACACATTTATTAATTTAAAAAAATCTCATGAATGAAGGCAGGTTAATGGTCCCTCATAACCTTGTGGCCAGCTGTGCAGAACCTCTAGCATCTAGCTCAGATATGTTAAAAGAATGTGCAGAGCCACATAGTAGAGATATCTGTGGCTGGTGCTGGACTAAATACATACTCTTTAATATGGAACAATCCAATAATATGGCCATAACACCTCCTCTTTGCCGGACAGTTCGTTTTAACTGAATTAAGGCATCTTTTCAAAGAATGGTTCACATGCTTTTTAACCTCATAGTTTTATAATATACAAATTTCAGACATTTACTGTCATGTCATCTATAAAAGAATCCAAAGATGAGTATGATAATGCTTTAGAAGTCTACACTAATTGGCCTGCCCCTTATGATTCACTGATTACACATATTTTCTACAGAGAGATTCAATTAAGGTTTGTGCAGACCATGGGTAAAAGAAGATGAGTGTGAGAGTTCTTTTTTTCCATAAATGTTGGATTCTCCTGGATCTGATTGATTTAATTAGCCTGATTGCCTTTTATTAATTTCAGATGTCCGCTTAGAACAAAAAGTGAAGCCCATGTTCAAAGTATTTGCCTTGCAGCATTAGAAAAAGATGTTTTGTGTTACTTTGAAGAGCAGCACCCTTCTTTTGCTGCACAGACACTGTGTGGAAGAATCAAGACCGTATTCCATTCATCTAAACTCAAGAAGATATTGTAAACCCTGGAAAAAAATAATGATGGGACTGTTTGCTAAGCAAATGAGTTTGGGTCGGTGCATTTTAGCCTCTGCTGTTTTGGAATAAACAGCTGGAAAAAATAGCTGGAACTACACAAGAAAAACATCATTAGGGAAATCTCTGGGGGATCAAACAGGTCTTTCTACACTCCAGAGTGGCATTCAGGAATCAAGACCTAAGGGTGAGATGGTGCTGCTTCCAAGACTTGTGTACAAAGTAAATATTCCCCAAAGGATGTGAAACTGTAGCAAAACCAAAGAAAATAAAGGAAGAATTTTCATGTAGGCAGCTTGTGTGCTTGGGATAACCACAAAGGTACTTAACTCAAAGGGAATTAAAGCCATGTTTAGTAGACATTGGGCTGTCCTGTATGTAACAGTATGCCTGGGATCATGCTGGGTCTTCTCCTTTTTTTAATGGACACAGAAAGTGTTTTATTCCCAACTAACACTCACTGCTTTGTTAAACTGATGATCAAAATGAGTTCTGTGGCAAATGTTATTGTGCCTGAAATACTGTTAGATAGTTGCTCTCCTGCATCTAATATTCCTAGGTATGATGTTATAATAGGTGAGTTCTGAAAGAAGAGGTTATTCTAGAGGTATCATCTAAATTGCTGCTGAAACTTTTAAAGTAGGTTAAAGTAAAAAAAAAAAGTATGAAGTTAGTACAAGTGTAGGCACATATGTGAAAAATTTAAAAACATAACTTGTTCTGTTCTGTTTGCCTTTGCCAATGTCATGTTGTTTTGGCATTCAGATAGTGCCAAAGAAATATGGCCGCGCACAGCTGACAATTTCTGACATGCTGGTTTTTGTTTTATGTCAGTAGTCTCTTCTCATGAATGCTAGTAGAGCCAGTCTAGATCTCCCTTCTCATTCTGCTGCAGCCACCGCTTTGACTTCCCAGCCTCACACAGCCCCTGCTCTCATTGGCCACCGCTGGCACACTTCCAGAGTCAATGTCCTGGGTTATACTAGGCAGTGGTTGCCTCAAGCCAGAATGCCTTGTTGTGCTTGACTGTCTCCGGTGATGTGGCACTCTATCTCATCATCTCAAGCCCAGGGCTTTAATCTTGTGGTAGCATTCTTCTGCCTTGCCCCCTGACTTGGATTTACTCTCTCGGAACACAGCCAGCCCCGACATTCTGCCTGAATACAGATTACCTACCTTCGCAGGATCAGCTATCAAGATACTTGAACTCTCCCTCTGAGGGTCTCGGCCTCCGTCTGAGTTCTAAAAATATAGGGCCCAAATCCTGGTGTCATAGAAGTACCGGTAGGCATGCCAGCCTTAAGGGAAAGGTAGCTGGTGTAGGGGAAGCCATATCATCATCACACTTTTTTTGCAGAGTAAACAAAATGGTTCCCTTACACTCAGCCACAAACTTACTCAAGCTTAAAGAATATGTCAGTTGAGCACTAAAAAAATTACACCATGGTTTTTAGCTTTGAAAAATGTTCATGTGCTATTACCCAGGTGGTCAGTAAGAGAAAATCCTATCCCTCGTTGATTTTGACAGAATCTGTGGGGTCTTCAGAGCCTTGTTTTAAAGTTATGCTCCTGTCAAAATTGAAGCCTTGGTGCTCCAATTTTTACTCTAGCCAGCTCTACAGTTAACCAGTCCAACCTTAGTCCATTTTGTCAGTAATCTGCTGGTCACTATGTGGTGCAGGAGAGCTGTTCCCCAAGGAAACCACTGCAAATTCCAGTGGAACCATTTGTTTTTCTTCTGGCACTGTCAGTACCACGGTACCCAGCGCTTAACCAATAACTTTTTTTCAAGCTACTTTGTGCCTTATTGTACAATGTTGTTATTTCCCCACTCTTCTAACCATCCACCCACCAAAAAAAGTCAATTATGTTTACTTGACAGAGCAGTTCACTACAAAATCTTTGAATGGGACTCTTTTCCCCCAAATGGTCACAGTTCTACAAAAAGATTATTAGGGAACTAGCTTCTTGTTGTAAAAGGAGAGCTTTATAATGGAATCCTCCATATGTACTTTACGTGCATGTTCTATTTAACATCTTTGTTGTTCTGCATGCTTTGAAAAGTTAAAGTGTTCTACGTTTCATCAGTCAGAACAAAAAATAGTAAGCCAATTAATTGAGAAAGATGTTCCATGTTATTATTTGCCATAAGTGGAAGAGTCATAGCTGCAGAAATCTGAGGGCGACCATATGGGAAATTATGTAATATTTTTTGAATATCTATGTATCATTCGATATGTATCGTTGTTTATTTCAGACTTGGGTAATATTTCATGCACATTCAAATGTCATAATCGTTTTCCAAATTCCAAACGTGAAGTCTGTATGCTAGAAGGTTTGACACATGTTTTTTTATGTTCTTAACTATTTCCTTATTGTTATTCTACTTAGACTTCCATTTCAGTTACAACTGGACTGTGTAGCCTAGTTTTTGTTTTCTTCTTGTGTTAGAAATGCTTTGTCCTGCCACTGCTATTTTCCCAATACTGGTCGCAATGGTAACCAAATATCTCAAACATGTATTTTCCAAACATGCAGAATGCCCGTTACAGCCTTTTTTTGTGCCTTTTTATTCTGAAACTGCACTTAAAGTGTGGCAAAGTGCCCGTAAACATGGTTTCCATTTAAGGCCCATAAAAAAAAGGTGCGATCTGCCTATGCAAGTCCACTTCTACACAGACATCCGCGTTTTGGCTGTGTAATGGATATCCGCTGTCGCTTGTCTTGTCTTGTGTTTCTGTCTGAATTCCCCTCCGAGGTATTTCTCTCTATTTGCCAACACATCTAAACACCCTGGATGCTTCTCTAAGACTCATATGTTCTTCATGATTCTTTCTCTGCTCAGTATCATTTGCAGACAGATTCCATGTTTAGAGCAGTGATTAAATAAGAGCGCTGTCTCATATATTTGTTTTATCTGCTTTTAAAAGCTTTTAGGGCTTCTATAAATTGTATATTTAGAGGCTTTTATCAGTTTGTGGAGTTTAGCATACTCTGTGGTGACGTGATATGCCACAATTGTCTTATACGTGCTATTGATTGATACCCGGGTGTGCATTATAAAATATGAACCTGTTCTCATCACATATATGGTCTTTGATAAGGTTACTTCAGCAAGCAGATAAAAGTCTCCACATGTTTCCTTTAGATGATTACATCTCACCTGTCATGGATGTTCTTATTGTTTTAGACCTACATGATGTAGTTTAACATTTAGAGCTACATTCCAATGCAGACAATTTACCATGAGCTTGCATATGTGAGACACAGTCTATGTTGTTAGTGATCTCCTTTCTCTACTTGGGATGAGACAATTCGTTATTCTTGGGAGAGCCCCTAAAGTAGATCATCCATGCAAACCAAGTATAAGCAGACCTCCCCTATCCTTTGTAATATTTCCCTTATAGTGAGGACAGGCTATGGACATTCAAGTATTTAATAATCCTAACAAGCAGTAAATGAGCTGTACAACATGCCCTCACTGACCTCTGTAGCTATAGGCACTGTGAAGAAGTTAATCATCAAATTTCACAGCAGAAGTTGAAGTTGTGCAAGTCCTTTTCTCAGCAGCTCAGTTCCCCCTGCTCCCACTTCTGATGTACCTGTGGTGTGTTTATATTAGAGATTAGAAGGCTGGAAGGTCTGCCAAGTCCTGACCAGAAGGGAGAGAATGCCTTGAAGGACTGGTTCTGCTGTGAATTGTGAGGATACATTTCTCTACATTTCTTCCTGCAATAGATGTCAGTGAGAGATTGTTTTAAAGCTTATTTACTGCTTGTTAAGAATATGTAAATACTTGACTTAAGCCAGACTACAGATTCACTTTAAGGTTTCCATCCTAATCTTAACATCTAATTTGGGGACCAACTCCCCTAGTGAACATGTATGTTATAACGCCAGTGCCACTGTATAACAGCTACAGCAGTGGTAAGAAAGCAATTTAGAAAATTTCTGAAAAGTAGACAACAAGTCGGGCATCACTAAAATAAATTATATCTGAAAAACATTGATTGCTACTCTACTGCATATTTGTAGAATTTTAGCCCACTTCTGCTTTATGGGGCCATAGTCTAACCCTTCCATTAGGTATCTGGCAGAAGCAGCATATATCAGCAGGGTCTGCTTTTACAGCTTTGTTGGTATGAATATATTAAGGGGTTGAAATACTTAACTTTCTTGGAGAAAACATCACTACAGCTAGTCTGGATCTTTTCTTTCAGCACGAATCATGTCCTAAAATTAAAATGTTGAAGCCCTCAAATGGCTGGTGTCATAGATGATCACAAATTGCATTTGCATCTTAAGCAAGGCTAAAATGGCACCTTCCTTGGCTGTAAGAGATAGGAGTTGTAGTTCCACTTTAATGATCCCAAATACAGTAGGTATGTACTGGTGAGCAACCATATGCAAAAGGCAGAAGACAGAACCATTGCGTAGATCAGGTTTTTTTGGAAACATGTTTGTGGAAAGATCAGTGAGCTCCAATTCAGATCTTCGCTGATGCCGAGTAACATAAAGGTTTCTTTACATTCCAGCCCCACATTATGTTTCTGTATAGCAGGTGTAGGGAATTAAAATTCAAAGAGGATCGGTGAGTAAAATTTTCATTGAGTAGTGGTCCTAGCAGCCAATGATTGAATTGGAGGGGGGACCTGCACAGGGTTTTGGCTGCAGGTGGATGCACCAACATCTGAGGCCAGTGTAACCGCTGTCAGCCAGCCATACCACAGTGCAGGTCTTGGTCTGGACAAAACTGCCACTCAGTCTGCGTCTGGACCATGGTCCGCCATTTAAGGACCCCTGCTGTATAGTATATTTGGCCTGTTGGGTCAAACATTGAAATCAAAGACCTTTTTATTAGTAACCATCTCTTCTAAGCTCCTTGGTCCAAAAATTTGAAATGTAGGAGACCTAAGAAGGCCCAGAGCTCAAAGCCTTACTTTTACCAGGAGCTAAACTTTTATTTCATATAGAACCGAGCCTTTCATTTGACTTTGATATTTCTTCTAAAATGTCCTTAACGACCCTTTAAACCTTGTTGCATCGGCCAGATATTTTACTTCAATGTGTTATTTAAATGTGCCTTTTTTTTGTGGGTACATGTCTGGCTTTTTATAGGCCTGAGTGTCAGGACAATGGCTTTTAGTAATTTTATTTGAATATCTATTAAGCTATGGGCGCAGCTGATCTCATATCACTCATGTAGTATATTTTCTGTCAGAAATATCAACACTCATAAAATACACTAACTACTTCAATGGGAAACACATCCATGCTTGCTGTTAAGAAAATCCTGGAAGCATTTAAGTCCTTTTTTAAGCCAAATTACAGCATGTGCTGAGCGTGTGTTTACCAGACACCAGCCAACACCAGCCATTAACGATGATCATATGGAGGGGAGCACTTCCTTCAGCTCAGGCTTCATCTCTCTCGGTATTCTTAAAAGTGATGATTTTCTCTTGGAATTTTCTGGAAAACCTTAAAGCTTTCATGCCAGCACTATCACATATTTCTGAGTTAAGACTCCAGCATAGGCGCGAGGATGTAATGCTTACATCTTTTTTGTTTAGCGTGACTCATTCTTATAAAATCATAATAAAGTTCATTTCAAAAGGTAATTAAATGGTGGAATTTTTAATCATAAGGTGGCTTTGCAACTTAGTGACCCCCTGCATAGCCATTATTAATACACAATGCATGCCGACAGTGCCCATAAATTAATATTGTGTTAAAAATAAGTTTAGCTGGTTTGGTTTAACAAAAACATATTCTGTGCTTGTAAATAGCATGGAGTGAGGAGGGTTTGGATTGTTAACATTACATATATTTGTGACCCCTTTTCTGGCATCTTTAATTTTAAATACCTGTCCAGATTTAAAGCTGCACTCCACCCTTACCTTTAATCTTACACAGTTGTGCAGGCCCTGTGCTAAAATTGCTTTATCTGATCCACCACACACTGTTAACCTCTTACAGTGTACATTAGAAGGTGCAGCAAGTCAGATAAAGCCTGCCTCATTTCTTGGCAGGAGGATGTCCATCATGGAGGCTCAGCATCCATATAGGCATTACCAAGAGCAGCCTGTCTAGGGATCCCTACTCCTCCAGACTGATCTTCAGCCAGCAAGGCATTCAGATATTTTCATAATTACCCCCAAGAGCTAGATCACTGCTTGCATTGTATTGAAAAGCAGAAGCTCGGAGGCCTAGAGATGAGATCACTGGGTCTAAAATAAGGTATGTAATGAAATCATAAAGGTTCTATTGAAAAAATAAATTACCATGTTGATGAGAGTGAAAAGAAGGGATCCCCAAAGGATATAGCAGAAGAATGTTTAAATCACTTTCTAAGCAGCTCAGCACCCCCCACCCACTTCATGACTTGACAGCCTTTCAGCCTTCTTTTCTCTAACATAAAGACAGGGAAGGAGCTCTAGGAGAGGGTTGCGTGGCAAACTGAGCTGGTAAGAGAGCAACTTGAATGATTTAGAACTTTTACAGTGACATTTGAGGATGAATTGCTTCACAATGCCTGCAGCCACAGAGGTCAGTGAGGACTTGTTAACTTGTTGTTGGCTCATTTTCTGTTTGTTAAAAATGTGTAAATACTTAAATGTCCAAAGCTTAGTCAAAGGTTCACTTCAAAGTGTAACTTCAGCTAAACTTTTTTAAATTAATTTAAAGGAGAACTATGGGGTTAAGGCTTTTCCCCATAGTTCTCCTTAGGGTAACGGGAGGACACAAACTAGCGTCCTCCCGTCACCCTAGGCTCAGTATACCGCGAGCTGGATCCGCCCAG
The DNA here is from genome assembly GCF_000935625.1 of Nanorana parkeri. Taxonomy (NCBI): domain Eukaryota; kingdom Metazoa; phylum Chordata; class Amphibia; order Anura; family Dicroglossidae; genus Nanorana; species Nanorana parkeri. The sequence goes on from NW_017306499.1 coordinate 1,194,816, forward strand.
CTGCGTGACTGACAGCTGGCTCTGCCTATCTAGAATCAGAGCCAGCTGTAGCCGCCCCCTCCCCCGTCCGTTCCGTCAGTCAGCGCTGGCGGATCGGAGAGGGGGGAATCCAGCACCTCCCCTGTCACGGCAGAGAGCTGTGACAGGATCAAGAGGTGAGTGAACGCCGGTATGTGTTCGCTCACCTCCCGATCTACTGAGCCGACCTGTGACAGTCTCATTGTCACAGGTCGGCTAGAACTATTAGGTGAGTGAAAAGCACTCACCTCATAGTTCTCCTTTAAAGTGATACTAAACTCAGAAGTTAAACCTTAAAAAGTACCAATACTATCAATAAAAATGTAACTTATTCGTGTATCACTCAGCAGTAGATCCTCAAATTATCTCTGAATCTGTGCTGACACTGTTCTTTCTGGAGGGCGGCTACTTTTGTTCCCCATGGTCCCTTTGTGTGTGTTGTAAAGTACCCACAGCTCCAAGCTCACTCCTTTGATGGACTACAATCTCAGGTTTAGTTTACTAATATTTATTAAGATTGTAGTCCATCACAGAGGTGAGCTTGAGGCAATGGGTACTTTACAACACACACAGGGCCATGGGGAACAACAGTTTAGACACTTTAGGTCTAGTGTTTAACTCTAAGGTCAGAGGCTTATCCTCTTACCCTGGTGCGGAGACTCTTACCTACTTATATTGGAAAAAATATTGTCTAGGAAAGGGGCTAAACAAGTCTTTTCCATCCTAAAGTATTTAACTACATAATAACGTAAAGCTGAACTCTAAGCAAGTATAAAACACAAATTAATGCACCTTTATATTTAGTAACACATCATTAAGTTTATTTAATACAACTGGTGTAAGTACTTAGAGGAAAATTATGGGAAGAGTGAAATACACTTATCCCAATAGTTAGAACCAACTATTCGGCTCAATTGATCGATAACTGGGCGATCACATACTGCTGATCGTTTAGTTCTCAATCTTCTCCCTACAGAGAGCGGTGACTGTCACTCAATACTCCACACAGGGATTCCCTCCTCCCCTCTGTTTCTCCAGTGGTAACTGGCAAGTTAGATGGGGAGGGGATGGGAACAGCTGGCTGTCAATCGGGTAGCGGGGTGGATCCCGACAATATCATAGGGGTCTGTTCCAGCTGCAGTGCAGCTATGCGCTTTCAGCATGTAACGGGCAATAATTTTGGGTCACAGGAGTGCATTAGTATATGTCCTCTTCTGACCCTAAAGAGAACTATGGCCAAAAAAGGTTGGGCCATAGTTCTCTTTTAAATCTGATCTTGTATCAGCCTCTTGCACTCCCTGTAGAGCCGATATTAGACTGGGAGAGGGACAAGCAGCACAAGGAGTCACTCATGTTGTGTGACAACGGTGATCAGTACTTAAACAATACATGTTGGCATGATCTCTCATAGGAGTTGATTTGCACAAGGCAAATTGGCTGTTCACTTTGCAAAGGAATTTTATTTATTGTATCAGCTATACCTGATATATACATCTTTAATAGAAAGGCAATGTTCCCTTAAGTACTGTGCTGTTGTTGACCATTACTCCTCACTGTAATTTTTTTTTTTTTTTACAATACATTTTTATTAAAGGTTTACAAAGCACAATAATACAGAGAACAAGTAACATACACATAAGTAAACCGTAATTGTTTTTTAATATGTATAATGGCTTCTTGCATTCTGCCATGCCGGCCTTAGTCCGCGTTCTTATAATTTATAACTGTTGCGTTGCTAAGTAGAATGTACCCCGGAATGTTTGACTTCCTCCCACAGTAAGTCAAAAATATTATGACAGCTACAATTTTATGGTAACCATAAAAGTAACCGAGGTAAGTTTAGTGAGGTAATCTCAGTGTTGGAAGTTTTATTAACAAAAAACTTTTAGGTATTAGCGCATGAGTTACAATTCCCATGTGTTTTTAGAAATTTGCTGGATTTAAGCTGTACAGTAAATCCTGAACTTCAGAGTAGTCCACCTAAGCCTCCTACTTTTAGTTGTTAAAGTAGCCAAACTTAAAGTATAAAAGCCAGCTTTATGCAATTGGTTTTATGGTTCTAAAGCAGCCAGACTTCTTTAACGGGAGATTGAGAAATTGTCATAATGTGTCTTGCTGCCAGTTAGGTTCTTTTTGCAGATGCTATCAGAAAACACACATAGCGAAGAGTACAAACAGAAACTTCCACTGCTGTTTATTCCTAAATAGAACGTTAATGTGTATGTAAACCATAATAATGAACTTCTATTATTTGTTTTCTGTGGGTCTGTTAAATTAACCATTAAAAACATTTTCTTATATCTGTTTGAGAAGTAGAAAAAAATATCTGCTGCTCGAGTCAGACATCCAGTGAGGAGGGGATGGTCTGTAGTTCTAGCACAGTTCCTGCCCTAGGATAACAACGCTGCTGCTCCATAGATACAGTACAGTAAGCGAGCGTTGTCACCATAGAACAGAAAGTGTATGACTGCCAGGGATCTTTACGTAAAAATAAAGGAAAAAAATAGAAATAAATCTAATGCAACCACCTCATTTTAGAACTGGTAAACTGCAATATATTACATTTTTGAAACTTTTGAGGGGTTTAGATAGACTTTGATTGGTACATATCTATTTATGGATAATATACATGAAAATAATTGTTTTGCATTTCAGTGTCTGTATTACCTGAACTCTGTATAGAATAGAGGTTTACATATAAAAGAAGCTTTTCAATTTCAATATAAATACATGATTTTTTTGAGGTCTCTCAGTGCAGTAAGATGAATCAGTCTTTAAAGTGATGCTAAACTCAGGACCTATATCTTAAATTACCTTAATATCTTAAATACATAAAATGACCTTAACTATTATCAAAAATGTATCTTATTTGTGTATCACTCAGCTGCAGATCCTCAAATCATTTCTGAATTGGTGCTGACACTGTCCTTCCTTCTGAAGGGTGGCTACTTTTGTTCCTTAAGGTCCCTGTGTGTGTTGTAAAGTAATCATCGCTCCAAGCTTGCTCCTGTGATGGACTACCATCTCACATTTAGTTTACTCATTTGTAATGAGCTTGTAGTCCATCCTGGGAGCAAGCTTGGGCCTGTGGCTACTTTACAACCCCCACATGGACCATGGGGAACAAAAGTAGCCACCCTCCAGAAGGAAGGATAGTGTCATCACCAATTCAGAGATGCTTTGATGATCTGCAGCTGAGTGATACACAAATAAAGTACAGTATTGTTAATAGTTAAGGTACTTTTAGGATTTAACTCCTGAGTTTAGTATCACTCTAAAGTCCTGTACATCATTAGTGCCTTCATCCCTTTGTTGCTTGTATGACTTTGGGATTTGTAGAGGATTTTAGTTTAACCAATGAATTACGTCATATTCTATATATAAACATTTTGTTTAGTGAAACTGCAGCGTTATGAAAAAAGATTGTTGAAACCTTCCTGCTTATTTTCCCGAGATCATATGACTGCATGCATAAGCCATTCTTGCCATTCTGTTGCTTGACATAAAGGGGCGGTATTACTAAAGCAAATAGGCTGTTCATTTTGTAAGGGAATTTGCAATGGTGAAATTTCGCTTTGCAAAGAGTACCCAGTCATGTGCAAGGAAAATAAAATAAAAAGATATTTTCGCTTGTACATGATTGGATGAAGGAAGTTAGCAGAGATTCACCTCCTTCAGTAAGCTAAAGGGAATTCCCCTGCAAAGTAAATAATAAATAAAAAAAAATACATAATAAACACCTCATTTGCGTTTAGTAAATCAACCCCAAAGTTAAAAGTATTTGTCCAGCAAAAACTTTTTTTTTTAGTTTTGGATGGAGTGGGGAAGAATTAGAACCCCTGTTGGGGCTCAGCTAAAAAGGTTTCTTCTTATGTTTTGTCCTGGTGACAGTGTTATACCAGACAGGACATGTTTTTATTTAGTAGAGAAGGGGTTGGCTAAGTACAAAAGTGAGAAAGGTTGGCAGTAAAAACAGCCAGGGTTTTATTTTTTTTAATTTTTATTTTTTTTAGACTTTCTTTTTTTCTTCTTGCCATTAAAGGAGGTGTTGTGTAGTTCAAAGAGAAAGCTAGGAACAGTGCAAAATTTTAAAAGAGCAGAGAGCACAGCTCACAAAATGTTCTGGTTTAACAGGTACTTTTTGAATTTCATTCAACTGCCCATTTTGGTCTAGGGACCCAAATAAAGAAAATATACTTATTTCGCTCACTTCTCTCCTGTGCTCTGGCAGTCTAAAGGTGCCCATACACCTGCCGATTATCGTACGATAATCGCGGGAAATCCCGCGATCGTACGATAATCGGCAGGTGTATGGAAGGCGTGCGACCCTGTCTATTGTACGGTCGCACGTCTTTTGTCTCCCGAGCAGGCTTGAAAACCCGCCGACAATCGTATGTAAGTGGCGTTTTTTACTCTATTGAGTTGCATTAGACATGAGGCTGCCAAAGAGTATTCCCACAGCTAGGGAGTAGGAGGATGGAGGTGAGCTAACTACCACAGGACTGAGGATCAGGTGAGTATGTCTTCTTCTTGATTGCGGCCCCTATACCAAAAAAAGTACTGGACACTTGCAGTGCAGGGCTAGACCCACTGCAAGGGTTAGTTTTATGAAAAAAAAAAATGGTAGGTCTTATTTAAAAATGCCACATTTGCCAGCTAACACATTATCTGATTTAATTACGTTTGCTAGGTTAACAATCACTGATGTGTTCTGCACATTTGCCGCATTCATAATGAGTTTCTAACCCTCTCCTATGCTAGCCTAAACTAAACACAAATGTTTGGGCTGGAGTTTCACTGTAAGTAAAGGCAGGTCTGAAGAACATATTTCATTTTAGGTAGAACTCTTCTCCTTAAAGACTTTCCTGATCCTGAGAAAAGGTGAACTCTTGATCATTCAATGCTTCCTAGTTAGATGGGTTTTTTTTTGGGGGGGGGGGGTTCAATTCAGTTCTGAATGCTCACTTGCCTCTTCAGATTGAACAAAAAAATCTACAATAAAGCTGTTTAGAGCCGTTTTACCTGCCAAATGGTTTGAATTTCTGTCCATCTGGATCTGAGATATATATATAGCCCTGCTGCACAACACAGTCCTGCCTGCAGGGGAGGGAACCTAAACTTTGTCTGCTGCAGTTTCACTTTGACTTATAGGTCTCGTTCCTACCCCCATCCTTTGACTGGGCAGTGAAAGTAGAAGCAGCACACTGATGAGCTCATCTTTCTGTCACATGCTTCTTGCTATGCAACCCCTGATTGGCTCCTTGTGCTGCTTCTTCCTCCCCCTCTGAGTTTTGCTGTACAGAAACTGCAAACAACTAATGCCAAGTCAAACTAAGGTACATTTAAAAAAAAATAAGGTGCATTTAAAATATATTTAAAAGAGTACCTTAAAAGGTATTAAAAGAGCACCTTGTATTTGATATCTGATTAGGCTTCAGCTTTAAATAATGGCACGCTGCATTAGAAACACATTTCCACACATTTCTACTAGCCATATGATACATAATGTACCAAGTTAGGAAACCCAATGACTGAACTCTGCATATGTAACAGTGTATAAACTGTTGGGTATGGTGTGAGGATTATTAAAATTAATCAAGATTTACAGTGAATGTGTTCAACTTTGTCACTTTTTACCAGCTGTCACTGCGTAACACCCCTGGCCCTTTCACCGAGGAAATGGATCCCATTCTGAATGCAAATTAACCCTTTAACGCTTGAGGTGATTTATAGTTTGAAGATGAAAAATGGCCAAATTCAGTAGATTCTCAACAATCCACAGATCTTCATTTTACTCTCAAGAGGAGAGGGTACCTAGATCTAATTTTACTCTTTTCTGCAATTGATTGCCAGCTTTTATTACCAGCTGAGCCGGCCAGATATTGAAAAAAGGCACAGGCTTCCAAAATTATGTGGTGTTGAGTGAAAAGTCAGAGGGAGAGCCTTCTTGTGTACAAAGAAAGCACATATTTCATGAATGTACTCGGTGAAGCCGTTTTAGCAAGGTCTCTTTACTTTTCCTATTTTCTAGTGCCATATGCTATACTTTGAGAAAAAAAATAATTCTTAACGTTAAGGAAAATTAATGAGCCATTTTAATGTGAAATGTTTATGTGGCCTCAAATCCAAGAGCCTACATCGATTTCCTAAATAAGTCTACAGCCATGTTTTATGAATGCTGTTATAACTTCTGCCCCAGCATTTTTCATGAAAGCATGAGAGGAGGGGGAGGAACAAAATATGCCTAGTGGGTCAAAAATGGCATTCAGGGTTTCCACCATGCTATCGAATTAGCTTTGATGGCAATTTGGTAAAGACTGTGAAAACAACAAGCATTTGAATCTTGCTCTGTATTTTCAGAAGTACACTTGCAGCCCTGTGCACTGCATTTTCAAGGTGTAGCAGGTACAAAACACCTGCTCTATATACATGTAGTCCAAGTGAAACACTTTAGTGAGAGCCTAATATATTATTGGTAAAGGATGGTAAAGTAAAGTCTTTTTTTACTAACATTTGATCTTTTACCTTCAACTTCTGTTAGCAGGAGGAACAGAGTTTGAATGGGATAATTAGCATGGTGAAGCTGACTTAGAACAGATGCTGTTCACATGTCTCTTTATATTTTATAACCCATAAATAAGGGAATTATTCCTCATTTTGGAAGTGGGCAGAGATCCATGCAAATCTTTCAGTTATGCCCCTTGACTAACTGTAAATCCAGAACTGCTGTTGTATAGCACAGATACAGTCTAATATTATAGAGCCATTAATTTTAGACTTCATACAGCTGTTTTTGGCTTGTTGTTCATCATCAGTGCTGTACGTGCTTCTATGGAATAGGACTTGGAGACCAACAAGAACGTTTAGCCCAATAGGTTATGGTTTGGTGGGCTAAAAGGAACCAGCAGGCCTACTATTTAATAGGATAGCTGGTATGACTTTATCAGTTATGTCTAATTAGAGTGAGTGTTTGTTTCATCAGGCCGCATGTTTAAAGACTTAAAGGAGAACTATGAGGTGAGTGAAAATCACTCAACCTCATAGTTCGAGCTGACCTGTGACAATGAAACTATCACACGTCGGCTCAACAGATGGGGAAGTGAGCGAACGCATACCGTCACTTGCTCACTTCTTGACCATCTCCCGGCAGAGAGCGGTGACTGTCAATCACAGCTCCCTGCAGGGATTCCCCCACGCTCCTCTCCGATCCTCCAGCGCTGACTCGAGGAACGGACGGGGGAGGGGGCAGGTACAGCTGGCTCTGCCTCTAGATAGGCAGAGCCAGCTGTCACTCACGCAGCTGGGTGGATCTCGACAGTAATATCGGGATCCGTCCCGGCTGCGGCGGTCTCAGTATACCGCAAGCTGTAGCTCGCGATATACTGAGCTTTGGGTCACGGGAGGACGCTAGTATATGTCCTCCCGTGACCCTTAAGGAAAAACACTTACCCCATAGTTCCCTTTTAAAAAGAATTGTCTCTGTTTTCATTGCATAACCTTTAACTAAGTGGCCATTGTGCTTCCCTGACCAACAGGTCATCTTTTTAATATGCAAGTTATAAATGGAATAGAAGAATTTAATTGGTAACTGCAGGCTACAATGACAATAGTTCGCACAGATGTTTTGATAAATAAGGCCAATGTAGAATTAAATTTTTTGGTCTGCCTCCACCAACTGGCTAGTACATAACCTGCAAAAATAAAAGTTTCTCTAACCCTTACCTGCTCTAAGCATGGTCTAGCCATGGGGCTCAGATCTACTTACAGCTTGAAAAGGTTTTCAGGTACAGTCACTGAATGTCTGCTTAATCAGAGCCAGCCAATCAGTCACTGGACCTTAGAATAGTTAAAATGGAAACAAAATTGACTTTAGGTTAAGAAGTAAAGGCCAACACGATGTGCTTACAGGGACTTTTCCTTCCCCCTTCCCTCTATTGATGTATGCTATGGCTCCCTTCCCAGTTTGATGCATGTATGCATGCTATGTCTCTTCTATTATGAGTGCTAAGACCCCATTCACAACATTATGCTGGGGTAGTACATGTTATACTGTACATGTTGGTGTGTTGCAATGCCATTCATTTTAAATAACACCTAAACACACTTTGCCAACAGATTTGCTTTTCTACGCATCACAATGCAGTGGAAACACTGCTACAGTATGTATTGTAGTGTGCTGCATTGCAAAAAAATAGTGCTTGCTTTTTCAGTGTGCGTTGGTGCATTAGGCAGCCCATTCAAATCAATGGGCTACCTTAACGTAAGACAGGTTAATGCGCAGCAAATTGCACAGTAGTGTGAACCCAGAGTTTGTTAGCTCCTCAGGTATGTGCATCTTTTCGTGTCTACTTATATTTCAAGTTCAAGTTTTACAGGTTCGTGGTTTTATTTTTGTAGGTTGGGTTGATTTTGTTGGCTTTGTGTGCAGTTGTAAAACAGATCTCATATATGATTATTTAATGCATAATTGAATACTTATTATTAATATTAGGAATTAATGGTCCTGTTACTCCTCATACCTTGTAGAACCATTCTCAGCAATTTGCAGCCTTTTTAAGTCAAATAATTAGTTTTGTAATACAATACCTTGTAAATGCAATAGGGTCTAGCAACTGTACAGTTAATCATAAAACAATAAATAAATCTTTATCGTAGGTTGAGGAGAGGAGAACCCTGCAATACCCTTGTATGTTGTTCAGACGTTGCATGAAGACGGTTGTCATAGAAATCATTTAGATATACTAGCCCAGTGCTCATGCCCTGCAACAGTTGGGGATGGGATCATGTACACCTAGAGGAATAACAGGGTGATTTCTTTAATGTACTGCTTTCCTGTTTAAAGAGATCTACAGGTGCCAACTTGGTTGATTTGCTTGAAAATATTAGCAGAATATATAACATGTATATGTTACTTAGGAATGATTTACTATATCTTTATGATGTCTGTATAATGTAATATTCCTGTATTTTATGGTTGGTATCTGCATTATTTCCAATAGAACACATACACCAGGTTCCATTTTTTTTTTTTTTTACTTGTTTTAATGTCTAGGGGTTGAAATAAATATTGCCTGCAATAGATTTTCTCTTTAGGTGTGTAATGTGTACTAAAAAGGTTGACAGCTGAAGTCATATTGGTCACTTAAATTTCTTAAACTACCCCTACATAAATGCCAATTTTCTATTTTTTTTCAGGTGGATGCTTTACGGCTGAGATTGGAAGAGAAGGAATCGTTTCTAAGCAAGAAAACCAAGCAGCTTCAGGACCTTACAGAAGAGAAAGGCACCCTGGCTGGGGAGATCAGAGATATGAAAGACATGCTTGAAGTCAAGGAGAGGAAAATCAACGTTTTACAGAAAAAGGTACTGTCTTGGTTAAAGGTGATCATACACATTGGAATAATATTATTTCATCCAGAGTTGGTGATTCCATGTCCACTGTAGGCTTAAATCCCTGGTCTTGAGAAATAAATGAAACCTGGTCATCTCTTCAAAGTTTGACACGTTGTGCATTCAGAGATACCTTCTGCACGCCACTATTGGTTATCTGGGCAGTTGTAGACATCAGCTTGAATGAGTTTGGCCATTCTCCTCATTAATTAATGTAGTGTATGTATAGCCAACATTTTTTTTAATAGCATATGGAATGGTAAAACCCCTGTCACTTTATTTTGTGCTGTCTTTGTTTGGTTAGAGAGATTTCCCTTCATTTCCTGTCCCAGAGATGCAGCAAGAAGCCAGAGGAAATCTCATAGTGGAATTTTCTAGTCACTTGCTGGCTCAGTGGTATTGGTCATCAGAACAAATAGAGAAAGTGAATCTATCTAGTGGGGTCACAGAGAGGAATAAAAACTCTTTTGCTAGTCTAAAACTAAAATGTCTTGCCTACAAATATATTTTAACATGGTGTTCTTACCTATAGAACTGCTATACACAGGTTGTTACACACAGTCTATGACAGTCGTAGGAGTAGAGATGTAACATTTCTGGAACTTTTGAAGCCATGGAAAAAAAACACTTTTTTTTCCGGAAAAAAAATACATTTGCGGAAGAATTTTAAAAAATTCAGTGTGGAGTATTTTTACAAATTGAAAGTAATTCTGTTACACTAGGAATGCTTTTTTTCTCCACCTTTTATCATCTTCTCTTATAATTGTATTGTAAGCGCATAGAGCTTGAATAGCTACAGCCAGGGAATGACAGCTGCCAGTGGCAAGATTCCGGAGGCAGCAGCTGAATGTAATTACAGCAGGTAGTGGGCTGGTGCACTAACCACCCGGCTATTGGCCATTTCAAATTGCAATAGCAGGCTGTCTATTGCACCCGCCCACTTCTTGCTGTGTCCCCCTCCCAATGTGGAGGAGAGAGCTAGCGGATCCAGCCAACTGATTGATAATGATAATAGTTGACAACTATTCTCATATTCGATTAGTTGGTTGCAGCCCTAGTTTCCAGTCGTGATTACAGTTCTTCTTAGAGCTGACCTCCAGGCAGATATAAAAGGCACATATTAATGCAGCTCAGTAATCATTACATGTTTTTTTTAACTGCAAGCAGTATATGTATTTGCATTTAACAGTAGAGCTAAGACTGGGTGAGGGAGAAGCAGCACAATGAGCTAGTTAGTTGTGCTGCAGTGCACAAAGCGATCGCATTGCGGCTGGAGGGTGTGGCTATGGTGCCATTCACTTCAATGGACCGTCACGCCCTCCTCCAGCCCGGCGAAAAAGTGAGCCGGCCGCAATGCGGGCACTGCGTTCCGGCCAGAATCGGACCGGAACGCACTGCTTATGGTGTGAACTAACCCTTTATGTAATGAATTTTATCCGTGTAGGTAGCTGCTTGCCTGGAGTTCAGCATTAATAGATACAAAAATAATGAGATTTGTTTTTTCTTTGTATAGAATTATTAATGCTCTTCCTCTTTCCTGATGCTTTTTAGGAAAGTAAAGGAAATACATTGTAGTTATCAGCAGGGCAGTGAAATGGTGTTTGCCTTTCAGGTTGAGCGCTTTGGTATAGCTGCATAGCAGTTGACACATTCCAGCACTGTGGCTGCCAAACCCATCCTCTGAGCTCAGGCTCCTGCGGAAGATGCTGTTTATAAAGCAGCATTAATTTACTGCTTTTTCTATCTCTTCTCCTACTCTGTGATAAATTGATGCACATTCAAAGAATAGAAGCTAGATGATTACTTCCTCATCTAATCTGAACAATAATTGAAATAGTCATATTTAATTTATCTATCTTGTTCCTTGTCAGTGCTCGTACTGACTGCCTTCCCGTATTGATTTACAGCTCTAGGCATCTTTCCTTTCAAGAACAGAACGAGAAATAATTGCTGCTTTGTTGTGCACTCCAGCTGAGCTGTTTAATGGTTCATTAAGGCATACTGTGGCAATGCCATTGCGAGTCTGGAACGCGTTCCCAATACGTTTCATCCATAATGCAACATCATAAAAATATGCTCAGGGAGAAGGAGCCAACGAGAAGTTAAGGAGTGATCCCGCCAAAATGTTGCCGCTTCAGCACATGTTTAATTGCTATAGTGCTTCCCAAAGAGGCCATCCTAAAAGTTTGGATTGTTTAACCTTTCAGAGGTTCATCTTTATTCTTTAGTTATCTTGGCTTATAAATTGTTTGGTATATTAATCACATGCATAACGTTCTTTGTGTTTCCTTTCTGTGTGCATAAATCATATTGTTTTACTGTTTGTTCTAACTCTTTCCATTGTTGTCAAGGTGGATTTATAAAGCAGTCTTTTTAAAACAGTTCCTTGGCCTGGCGATATCTATGTTGTTACATTCTAATATGTAAAGCTGAATTGGAGAATTTTTCCAAATCAGCTATTTTGGCCTAGATTGTTCACTTCTCCTGCCTTCTCCAAACTCTTCACCCTTTAGTATTTTTACCAATAAATACAAGACTGCACGTTCTGATTGGTCAAGGGGCAGTTCCATCCCTCTTCGAATTTGTTAAGTAAATAATCCAATCAGGCGCTAACTGTTTCTGTTTATGTGTGCAAGTTACATGGTTTCAGGTCTGATTTACTGTAAAATGGGGAGGTCTCACTTTTTCTTTAAGGATCACTGTAGCAAAAATGATTGTAGAGAACATTGATGATGATTGAGAACATTAATTCTGTAGCTTTCTGTCATTTGGGAAACAATAGAAAATTATAATTACCTATCAAGCTGGACAAATCCAAGGCACTGAACATTTCGCTCCTGATCCCCCTTACTCAACATCTCTGCTCCGCCTTTCCCTTGGTGTGGGAAGATTCCCATCTATCTTTCCTAGGCATCAAACTAACGGCCTCTCACGAAACCCTCTATAAGGCGAACTAACCCTCACGTCCTTACTGTCAGCTTGGAATAATCACCCACTCTCCTGGCTGGGGCGCATAGCAGCTGTCAAGATGACATACCTACCCGAACTGCTTTATTTCTTTAGGGTCCTTCTAATTCTAGTCCCTACGCCCTCTGTGTGATTCATAATTTGCAGCTTCAGATATTACATTTCATCTGGGTGGGTCGTAAACCCCAAGTTAGTAAGGTCACACGTTTCCATTCGCGTCAACGCGGTGGGATGGGTGTGCCTAATTTACTACTTAACTACCGAGCTGCACGAATTGTCCCCTTGCTTAAATACCAAGCTAGTTCCGAAATGCCCTTATGGGTATCCCTCGAAGCTATAGATTGTGACCCGATCGGTATTGATAACCTACTTTGGCTACTCCCCCAAGATAGACGTTTCATATCAAACCCCTTCACCAACTCTCTCTTTCAATCTGGGATTATGTAAAATACTCTGGAAACCTTATGTCCCCTCAGTTATCGCTGCTTTCCTTTCTCCACAACACAGGTTTTTTTCCCAGGTCTGGACTCCCTTTCCTCTTACCAACATTGGACCTTTAAAGGCCCTATTCGATTCTGATCCCTTATCAACAACTTGGGTATACCCCCCCAAAAATGTTAAGTTATACATAAAAAAGAATTTAAAAAAAATTTTAAGTCCCCACCCATACATACACGCATGCAAACATGCGTTGGGGGCGCATACGTGCAAAAAAGACGATTGCGCCCATTACACTGCACATGTCACATATCGCCGCGAACGTCGGAGTGAGAGCAATAAGTCTAGGGCCATCAATCACTGATAACACTAAACTGATGAGCGGTAAAAGCTTTTAAAGTGTCACCTATGGCCAATTTTGGGTATGGTAGTTTTCTGCAATGTCGCGTGTGCGCACAATTTTAAAGCTTGACATGTTTGGTGTCTATTTAACCGAAGTGACCCCGACTTTTATATTTTACCAAAAAACTGGGTAATAATAAATGTTTCCTAAGATAATGTTAAAAAACCTTTTTTTTCAAAATTTTCAGTAATTTTTCTTAATTATAGTAAAAAATAAAACCCGTAGTGGTGATTAAATACCACAAAAAGAAAGCTCTATCTGTCCCCCAAAAATGATATAAAATTAATTTCAGTACAGCGTTGCATGACGAAATAAATGTCAGTCAAAGTACTGCAGCGCTGAATACTGAAAAATGGCCTGGCCAGGAAGGGGGTCTAAACACCTGGTCTTGAAGTGGTTAATTTGCTTTAGTCCAGGAGGTAACTAAGGCTTCATTTAACAGAGCTGACTCACTGCTCACTCAGAGTCACTTCTGAATATGTACATTTTTGGTCCCCTTGGTGGTAGAACAGTAACCCCACTCTAAAATACCCTGCATTTAAATATCATACAGGTCCAGAAACACTGATCCAAAATAATGCAAGCCTTAAGACAGCTTTTTATTGAACTGTACTCCCTGATTAGCCCCTACTACGTAGGATTCCTTAAAAATCCCTACTACCGTCCCTCCTGATCCCTAGCCTGGAGGAGGTGAGTCTGTAGAAGCTTATATTTCTGCTCTTAAGATTGAACAAGCTATACTTTTCTTCCCAAATGATAAATCCCTGGGCCCTGACAGGTTCCCTGCGGACTGGTACAAACAACATGCTTCACATATGGCACCTAGGCTGCAGCACATTATGACCATGCCTAGAGACCCAGCATCTGCCCACTTCAATGTATAATGCCCATGTAGTACTCCTCCCTAAATCAGGGAAGGATTTCCTTCTTTATTTGTCTTAGCACCCCATTGCCCTAATCAGTGTGGATTTTAAAAAAAACTTGTCAACATAGATCAAACAGGTTTCATCCTGAAAAATCCACAGATACCAATCTCTGGGTCTTCTCTAATGTCTAGATAAACCATTCTAACCAAGGACCAGAGCAATAGAGCAATAGTGTCATTAGATACGGCTGACTGGGGGTACACGAGGGAAGTCCATTTGAAGATGAGTTTTGGACTCTGCTGGGTGACTCTGAGGATTGGCACATGCTAAGCACGTTTGCCCTGATAATGGAGCCCACAGTTGTTATCTTCCATACCTCCTCTATCCTACGGGGTTTTATTTGACACTGTACTCATGTTTGCAGGTTAACTGGGCCAAGTCTCACAAACGCCCCATAGACTCACAAATTAGAAATGTAACAGATGCTGCTTTCCCAATTTACCAGGAATTCTAAATAACATACCTAGGAATTAAGATTTCCAGCTGTGTGTCTGGTTTTATCTTCTTAAGCATCACCCCATTACTCAATGTATTTAAAAATAAACTCCTACTGTGGAAACATCTCCCATTATCCTTCATTAGGAAAATGAAACTACTTAAAATTAAAATTCTCCCAGTATTTTTGTACTCTTTAAAAAAAATCGCCAATAATTGTCTCTCTTTTATACTTTTGGGACATTAACACACTGTTAAGCATTACCTCTGGGGTCCCTCAGTCAGTCGATATATGCCCTTCAGTAGCCATGGCTGCAAATAGGTCTTCCCCTACATCACTGGTCCTCAACCCCGGTCCGTGGATCAAATGGTACCGGGCCGCCCAAGGAACGTGTGCGACCTTACATGGACGAGAGGTTTAAGGCCACGACACACTGCAGGCGAAGCAGTGCGGCGCACAGGCGAGCGGCGACTCGCGGTCCTTCGCGGTCCTTCGCCTGCAGTGTGTCTAGTGAGTTCGGATCCCCCGCTCTGCCCGGCGACAGCGTGCTTAGCGCAGCGTTGTGAGATGAAAAAGTTCATCTCCAGCCATCAAGTACTATCTGGCAGGCCAGATGGTGGTGCCCCATAGGTTGCTGTTAAGGGATGCTAGTGATTTTGTGGTAGTGCTCAAAACAGTATGCTTTGGCTCCTATGAGGCATTGTCTCATGTCCTGTATAGGGGTCATGATCTTAACGAGATCACCATTAGGCACTGGAACTAAATCCAGCTAATGCTATACCCAAACAACTCGCCTCTTTCCCTCAAAATACCTGAACAATGCCTGCATCCAATCAGATTGTTCAGGTATTTTAACAGCCAGTGGGGCCGACTACCAAGATACTGAAGCTTGGCCCAGCGGGAGATTCCTCCATCCACACAGTTTGCAGAGAAGGAGGAATCTGTTGCACTTTTTTCCATCTGACCATAGGCTGATAGAAAAAAAATCTATAGAAAAATCTATAGAAAAATCTATAGGTGTATGGCCAGCTTAAGTCTGACATTCAATGTACCTACTATTATATACTTATAATTGCATTGGTTGAATTGCTTGTATGTCCCTACATTTTGCCTTTGACACCTGGTTTTTCATCCCCTTTTCAATGTTGTTGGGGTGTGGCTGGGGAGGTAGTATCCTTTAATACAGAATCATTTCCAGTAGTGGTCTATGGACCTCCCTAACATATCCTAACATATTGCCAAAGTGCTGCCTGAAACCCTGTTTTGTGGGGTCTGGGACGCTCCCCTAGGTTGTTCCCTATGCTCTCCCACTCTGGTTGAGGCCACGGGCCACCAGTTTGAGAATACATATTTTTGCATGTAGTGATTCAGATGTCTTTAATACTTGTAAGGGGGGTGGGAGGGAGTTTTTTTTACTGTTTTCTGAAAAAGTGTATTGATTTCCTTTAGTGCAAGAAAAAAAGTGCTGCTTTCACATTAATAATCTGCATACTTGGTCCAGGTCAATGACTCAGCAAGCATTGAAGCCAGTGGGTCAGTGTAACAGTCAGGTAACTAGCATTTTTAGGAGTTTAGCAATGACATATATAAAACTTAAGAAGAAGTATATACCTTTATCTGCAAACTGTTCGTTTTTCATGAATCTAGCTTTACAGCTAATTCTTGGTTTTATTACCATTTGCAGAGAAGAACGATCTCTCCATATAAAAAGCTCAGTGTATTTGAAGCCCTACAGATTTATAACAAACACTACAGCAAAACTTAACATCGAGAAAAAGAATACTGAAGTTTTAGTGTCTACGCCAGGAACTCCAACCTGTTCTTGTGGCTGTGGAGAGATTAGGGATCTCTTTTACATCTGGAAAAGAAGGTGTAGGACCAGACAAGCAAAGTACTGTGGGCCATCCCTGATAGTTTCCATATGGGAAGGGGGTAATGGGTTTGTAATGGGAGAAGATAGAGAGGAGAGAGATAAACAGAGAAGTGAAATGCATTATATCATTATGCCATATCTGTGCAGAATTCCTGGAATAGCAGACAGGCAGTTACGGTCCAGATCTTATGCTCTGTGCACCGACCCATTCCAGTTGCATAACGTATATTTGTTAAAGATCCCCTTGGAACAGGTTATTTTCGTCGGTCTCCTAACATGTATCATACTGTACATACATCTCAATATTTTGCTCAATACAATGTGACATTAAATCAGGCCATGACTTAATTGTGAGAATTGTTCACTTTTTTTAATGCTTGATAAGTAATTACATGCGTATTGTGAATAATGTGTGATTATATAGATTGTTATTACTTGACTTTCATCAGACCCCATTCACACTGAGTGTTTTGTAGCGTGATTTCCGCTCAAAAATCGCCCAAATATGAAGCTCAGTGTAGCTCAATGTAGCTCTTCCAATGCATTTCAATGGAGATGTTCACATCTTGCAGCTAAGTGTCGCCTATAGCTTGTAGCTGAAACTTGTCGCTTGAACATGAGCTACTTTTTTTTGTGGATTTCGAACGATTTGGCCCCAATAGACTTTGATAGACTGCCACAAGAAACGCTAAACTGCGCAACAAAATGTGCATTGTATCTCAATGTCGCTCAAAGTCGATTAGCTCAAATCAGTGCTGAAAAAGCTTGGATCTGTGTGAATGGGGTCCTAGTTGTGAAGCTGAATGTGGATAGCACAGTAGCTTAGTGGTTAGCACCTATGCCTGGCAGCACTGGGGTCCCATGTTTGAATCTCAGCCAGAACCCTATGGGCATGGAGTTTTCATGTTCTCCCTGTGCCTGTAGGAGTTTCCTCCCACACTGCAATGATTGATCCTAGTATTTGTGTACAAGTTGGCAAAGGCCAGGCCCAAAAAGATGTAAATGGGAAGGGATAAGGATAGATCTGGTGACCTACCTTGTAAAAGGTTCTATGGAAAAGCTTCCCAAGTCTGTTAGACATGGTGCCCAAAGTGCTGTCCCATAGCAATGCCAAGAGTTGCAATACAACTCAAAGGATATCACACACACACACACACACACACACACACACACACACAACTAGAGCTGACCAGACTGGCATAAATTAGCAGTTTACTAGCCTAATTCCTGGCTTAGTTAGAGGGCTACAAAACACTAATCTTTACACAAGCAATTTATCATTTGATATAAAAAAAATGCCAGAAGCAAAAATACCCCAAAACATTAAAATTCCAATATCTTGCAAGAATGCCCATAGTTTGTAGAGAATATTCCCCAGAACGCCTCCTCCCTGTTTCAGAAGTCTAAACAGAGCTTTAAGTGACAAGTGGAACCTCAGGTTGGCAGAAACAAAAATCAGTATTGATACATACACATGCACACACATACAGGATATAATGCTTGTTTAGGCTAGGAAGGTTGTAATAGAGTGTATTAGTCACTTTACTGCATTGTTGCAGACACTTCCTCCCCAGGAGACAACTTGTCCCCAAAGCCTTTTCTTCTCTGCCCCCTCATTGATTACATCATATACAGTTCACAACCAAGGGTCCTGCATTGTATGTGTTGACGTCAAGGACCCACCCTAGGCATTCCTTCTGTATTACAACCCTCTAGACTAAACAATCATTATATCATGAATACAGTATGTGTGGGGGCTGTCACTATTAATTTTTGCTCACATACTTAGATTTGGGCTTTAAATATTGAACACAACTCCCTGCAGAAGAAGAGCATTAATACCTAACTATTCTACTGCCCTTTGCCTTGGATCTTTGCTCTCTTGCTGAGGCATGGCGTTCAGTAAAATCTTCAGCATCTAATATTTCCAAGTGTGCATACAGGTTCCTCTACCTAATGCTGTGGTTCCAACTGCCAACTGTTAAGTCACTACTTAGTACCATGAAATGTGGCAACCCTGACAATAGTTATTGAGCCAGGAGTTTCATCTTTGGCCTAAAAGTCACATTTCCAAACTGAGAATGATTACGTGATTATGGTAAAAGCAGAACCTTAAATTTGTAACGTTGAACTATTTGAATAAGAACACTTTCAGCATTTGCAGAAGAGGAGAAAGAAAGTATTTGCTGTAATACTCTTGCAAAGAATGTTATTAGGCCTGGAATAATTGTTTTTCCTTCAACAAAAATGTAGTTTCATCCTAATGATTATTATTGGAAAATGTGGAATCAGAGAGCTAAGCATGAACAGATATGAAAACCCTGCACACGTATCTAGTACCTGTACACAGGAAGATAGAGCTATGTGGTCATGGAAAGCTCAAGTGATATATATGCAATAGATGATTTGAAATCCTTTAAACATACGAATGTCTTTTTTGTTGCAGTGTTTTTTCTATGTATATTCTGCCAACTAGTGCACTGTATGCCTACAGTCAGCATATGCTACATTAAAGGCATACTTCTGGTGATAACCGTCACAGTTGCAAGTGTGGTTATGTCAGCTTTCGAACATAAGAAATCAAACTTTCAACCCAGCCATCAAATTGATGGTGTCCTAGCTCGTCACATGTGTAGCACCATGCAACTGCAGATCTAAATAGAGGCTACAATGGCACCCTCCTTTGCTATAAAATGGTGGGGGGGTTAGATTCACTGTAATTTCTTTAAAAATAGAACACTTTTTTTTTACCAGCTGCTGCATTTGTCATTGCACAACAGTACTTACTGCATCTTCAGACTTTTACTGTGTTTTTGGTTTACCTTTGTTTGCTGTTTGTTTTAAAGATATGAATGTTAACCCAATTTGGACTGTTTGACTACAAAAATTGGGCTGTATAAGTTGTAAATATTATTATTATTATTCAGGATTTATATAGAGCCAACAGTTTGCACGCGATTTACAATATAAGGAAGACATTGCAATCACAATATAATTCAAGACAAGATGGTAAGAAGGGCCCTGACCATTAGGGCTTACAATCTAAAAGAGAGGGGCAAGTGGTACATAAGGAGGTAGCTGTGTGGGGATGAATTGTTTGAGAAAGTGATAGTTCAGTGGTTAGGTTGAGGTGGGATAGGCTTCCCTGAAAATAGCAATAAGATTTGTTTGAAACAAGCTAGTGTATTCTTGCAAGGGTCTGGAATGTTTCTGATGCAAACCATTGGCAAAGTTATTCTGAAATGTAGGGATCTGTCAGTAAAGTTTCTGGATATTTTGTCATAATTATTGAAAGAACACAACCAGACATAAATCATATTTTTTTAAACTTTTCTGCTCAGCTATGGAATTTGGAAACCATTTTGATGGTATTACTAAAAACTAAACTAAATTATATTAGGTGACTGGTTACCATTGACATGAATTTTAGATGGTTGACTGTGTGGGCACAATCCAACCACTGAAACATCTATCTGTAAACAAACATCCTTTGCTCCTTCTCACTTTATCACTGTGCAGAAGGAAAGGGGGCACTGGAAAACATCCCTGGTGATATCCTATCTTGGAATAGTGACTGACTGAAAAAAATTCAGTGCAGCGAACTGTTGGTAAGTCAGCTATGTAGGCTTGCTCATACTCATAGATATGGTAACTGGTTAAAAACAGATTGGGTGACAGTTTTGTCATGCTTAGGGGTAAGGTTTGGCTTTAATTTATTTGCTATTACTTGGGTTTAAATCCCCCTCACTCCAGTTGTTCTGAACATGAGATATTAGGTGCTGCAAACCTCAGCCCTTCTTGACAAATCAAGACCTTGATGTGTTCAGACAAACTGCTCAGAAAGGCAAAGAGCCTTCTAATCCAAAACACATGTGAGTTAATGTTGGGTAACATCCTTGGTTAATGGAGCAGATTGTATTTTTTGTATATATCGATTTGTCTGACTGAATCTCACTTCTCTCTATCACCAAATATTTTTCCTGAAGAAGTTCCCATGACTGGCTGAGGTCATCCATAGAACATGATATTGTTCTGCTAGTCTGGACAAAATTATCTGATTACTGCAAGCCCTTAGTAGCTATTTAGCTCATTTCGTTGTGATTTGTATTTAGAAAAGTGTCTTGTGGTTTTTGAATTTTGTAAAGGGCTTTACAGCCTCCAGTTGTATGTCCATTTCCAGATTAATATACAGAATAATATATCTCTTTCTGCATTTTAATTGGATGTTAGAAGCCACGAAGGAGTTCCGTAACCATTCACAGCTTTAGGTTTACAAGCAGGGTGGTTTTATATCGGGCCCAAACCTTCAACTTATATCTTATTGACAAAATTGACAGTTTTAAACTTGCTTATTATATTCTTTTTATAACAATATTTATGTGCAGTCTGTGGCTACACATTTAAATTACATTGATCTTAACTATGGAAAAATAATATACATTCAGTCAAAATCTACAATAAAGGTTTGCTTACAGTCACACTGAGATCATCTCTACAGTGGAACTTGCTTTGTTTTGGAATTGTAACAACCTTTGTCAGGTCTTCATCACTGTGCTTATCCTTGTTGATTAAATTTAGGGGGTTAATCAATAAGCTGCCAAAGGCAGCCAAATGTACACCTGAGTGGAAGTGAGCCAAAGCCTCTGCAGCCCTGTATCACTATTTTTAGCCGTACATCGGCTGCATTCGCCTCAACTTCACATTCCTTCGGCTCAGCCAGACAGCCACAGCTCGTCCGGCCGAACCGAAGGGAAGAGCTCATTCGCCTCAGCCGATGAAACATCTGAATCGAACATTAGGCAGTTCACTCCTTGTTGTTCATCCCTATTCTCCAAGGGATGAAACAGCTGAGAGTGAATAGACGAAGGTTTGGCTCATGTTTCGGTTCAGTCATTCTGTTCACTGACTCAGAGGTAGTGATGCAGAATGAAAAATATTGTAACCAAAAAAAACAAGTGTGTAGTCCTCTCCCCAAATCATATCAGACCCTTTAGGTCTGGTAGTAATGTTATATGACACCTGATATAAAAAAAAGCATGGGGTTCCCCTCCAAAGTCGTACCAGACCCTTTAAGTTTGGTAAGAATTTTAAGGTGGACCCCAACACCAAAAAAACCCAAAATATGGGGTCCCCCCTAAAATCCCTTACTAGACCCTTCATCCGAGCAGCAGCCCGGCAGAGCAGGGAAGGGGGGGCGAG
>NW_017306499.1:1216495-1270326 GCF_000935625.1 Nanorana parkeri
TGATTCGACCCCCCTGGTGAATTAGGTAGTTGTTACCCCTACTCATTCACTAAATAGTAAATCAAATAGTAAATAAATACACAATACCTTGAAAAAGTATTTTATTTGAACAAAAAAAACAAGACAGTTTTTGACAAGTCCTTTATTTAAAAAAAAAACCCCAAAGTGTCCATCTATGAAATGCACTGGTCAATCACATCGTCCAGCGATATAGATCCTCGTCAATCACGATGAACAAGAGCCACCAACTTGCTGAAATAAAAAAAGTCCCGTTGCAAACCAACCCGCCCGATGCTGCCGAACTCCCTCCGCAAAATAACAGCTCTGGCCCAAATGTGCAGCCTGTGTTTTTGAACTTTGTTATAAATACATTTCCCTTCCTTTTCAGTGCCTCATAAAGAATATAAAACAAGAGTTCTGATCTGTTTTAAAAGTGCTGCTGATTAGCATTGGCCGACAATGCAGTTTTTCAGCCAGGTGGGAATTGCTGGCTTGTCTGGACCAATATTCCAACCCTTTATTCCAGTGGGGAATCTATCAATGTACAGACAGGAAGAGTGCACAAAGAAGGAAGGCATTCTTTGCATCAAATGCAGAGTACTAGAGCTTTACACTAGTAATGAAAGGTGTGTGTATATATTTGAGCTGCCACGAGCACCCTACACCCTAATTGAAAGCCCACCCCAATCACATGAATCTCTCAATAGGAATACTCATCCACATTGCTGGTGAAGATCAGAGCATGCATGGCTAACCTAACTATAGCCAAACAATGAATATATCATGTTTTTTTCCATCAAAATACATAAACAATGGAAATTTTGCACCCATTTGTCTAAACAGGTCAATAATGAGGTCCACAAGATGCTAACGTTACTTGACATGAAAACCAGTGAATTGTTTCAGTTAAAGTTTAAATATAAACCAGATGGCCCTTCAATTGCTACAAATGATTCCAGAGGATTGAGTAGCGTGTGATATAATCCACAGAAAATGTCAGGTGCTGATTCTAGAATGATGTGAAGGTGCACCGCATTACCCTTGTGCATCAGTAGAAATGCTGTATACTTCCTTTTTCATGGCTGATGTGCTTCCCTCAGCTACCAGCAGATAATAGGTTGCACAGGGAAGTTATTCATTTACCTAGAAAAACTTTGTTATTATCTTTGGGAGTTTCCACAAGATGGTACACAAGATACATGTATTTATTTACAATACTTTGGAACAGTGACATGTAATTTGTACATTAATGCTTTTTATAAGAGGAACATTTATCCTCTTCATGATGAGAGAAGATGGTGCAGGCCCACCACTCAGCTCATTCTAGCTTAGCAGAAACATGTAAGCAAAACCTTTTCTCCCTCTATGACTGAGCTCTGTTGCAGAGTGTAAGGTGTGAGAGGGTTTGCTTAGGTGGGCTGTGAATTGACTTTCTGGTCAATATATTTTTTTGTGGAATTAAAGCCACAAGTTTCGTCATGCACAATTCTGCTAATCTTTCATAACTTTTACATTAGATGAGCTTGGTTGAATGTGGTTGAAATTACCGGAAAAGCTGCAATGTACATATGGCAAACTTGCGCTTATTGCAAACCTTTTTGCTCACCAGATTGTTGGACCAGAGACATGGGAACTAGTCAGGTTGAGTCAGTTCAACAAAAAGTTTTATTTCTGATTTTGGTAGATGCTTGAGAATTTTACTTCCGGATACCTTCATATATATCTCAAAGTGTGTACTGTTTACGTATCTAGCTTTTAGGTCTGCACACCTGCTTTGGCTATTTTAAGGATGTCCCACTTGCTGTGTTGGATGCTGAAAAAAACAAAGTTGAGTGGGAACACCTAAAATACCCAGGTGGTGAGAAACAGAATCAGAAACGATTGGGTAGGTGATCTCACTGTTATAATATTATAGGAAGCCAGTTTCAATCTATAGCTAAAATATCACTTTTGGTTGGACTGCCCCTTTAACTGCCCCTTTAACAACTATTACTTAATCCAATTATTTTAATGTACTTGGGCTTCCGGTTCTGTATGTGATGCTAAGAATATAAAGACATTGAAATGGGGTGCTCAGTGTGCCTTCCATCTTCCCATTGATTAATCCTCTAAATTATAGGCTAAAAGGTTTTTCTGAGCCAAACAAGGGATTTGCTAATTGCTTGGAAGAACAGTGCATGCAGCATCTAATGGTGCTGACATGGTGGCACCTGTTTCTGTCAGTGCTTCCCCTATCACACCTGTTGGGGCTATCAATAACGTCTCACATGGTGCTGGTTATTTTAGGCAAGATTTTTGGGCATACTGTGGACCTATCACTTGTGTTTTTAGCTTAAGGGTCAGTACATCTATGAAACCAGGACATTGGCATCCAGTTTTAAAGAACTCTGCTGAGAAATGGGCAGCATTACACAACCCATTGTGGTTCCAGATTAGCAGCATAATTTAGGCTTATTTAAGAACACCATGCAAAATTACTGTGCAACATCATACAACTAGGGATGTTCAGATGCCAAGTACCATATTCGGTACAAGTACAAGTACAGATACTTTTCCAGCTCCAAAGCTAGACTAGAGCAAAATTCAAAAGTTAGGAGGCAGCTGTAATTTTTAAGGAGCACACGGAGCTTCTGTGATTTGCACATCCCTTTTTTAATGTATGATTTTCTTTTTATAAATACATATAAAGGGATGCACCGTTACCAGTCCAAGTACTCGCAGATACAAGAACTGATACATTTTTGTTAGGTGACAGTGACAGTTTTTCTAAAACAATACAGACTAATGATTTTAGGACAGTGGTGGGGAGCCAGAGCCAGATTCCATTTGCAACCACTGCAACCCCGGTAGTTATCGTGAAAATGCCAAGTATCTGCACTGATATCTGAACTGGTATCTGAACATTCCTACATATAACCATTGAGATTTAAATTTGTACTGTCCTTGCTTTAGTTTTGTGAATTTTGTGCTATGGGTTACTGTACTTTGCACTTTAGCTACACTCCTCCTGCTGGTCATGGAGTCCCCATTGTTTTAACTGTAAGGTTTGTGTGGAAAAATGCAAATAATAGGTCCTGTGTAACTCCTTAGCATGTAATTGCTGAGCAATTTTAAAACAGGAAAAGATCTTCTTCCACCATACAACAGTAACTAACTCTGTTCACTTTTTGTAAGCTATGCTGTCACTCATCATAATGTAATCAATAGCGTGACCACAGACACAAATTTTTCAGGGTGTTGGACCCTGGAGTGAAAAGTAGCTTCCATTACCTTACTAGTAAGAGAGCCAATTTAGTTGTGTTAACATTTTTCAGCAGCTTATCTTTTTAAAACAATATTTTGCTTGTTCGTTAGACTGGATTATTTTTAAATATACCGTCTTTATGGAGTTACTTTGGGAACATTTAACATTTCTAACACCTTTTTTCCTCATGTTTTAAAACTTGCTAAGTAATTCTGGCAGGAGGATGAAATTCTTTACTGTCAGTTGTCTCTCACCCAAAAAGATTGCAGCTGCTAAGTCTCGTTATGGTTCAGTACCTCTGACTCCATACACTGAGGCACACCTGTTCACTGCAAGTCCACCAACATCCTGGCTTCTTAAGCTGATCCTTGAGTTAAAGGACCACTAAACCTGAAATACATAAATAAACTACCAGTATGTAGTACAAGTTCCTTATTGTCACAAACGTTTAGATATTGACATGTGTTTAAAGTAGCTTTGGAGCAGAATGAGACCCACTGTTTTAAATATTGGGTTGAGGAGATCTACAAAGGCTGTTGTGTATTAAAGTAGACCTCCACCTAAGTTAAACAACATTATTATGAACAGGCGAATATCGAAAGCACCTCAATCTGAGACATGGTTTTACTCTGTCCCACCACTGGGTAGGAGTGGTTGTTGATAGAATACAGGTATTTGGAGCAAAATCTCTACTTTCTTTCCACCTAGTCAGCTGTTTTGCATCCTACTCCTACCCCAATTAAATGGCTAGCCTTAATATCACTTTTGAGTAGCCAGACAAGGCACGCCCTATCTGGGGATAGAATGGCTAGAGGAAACAGTTTGCCAAGTGTGCATCAATATACCTAGAAATTATGGTTAGAAGAATAGCACAGACTGTACTTTTTTTTGCAGTTTGGTTTTTGGGGTATGGTATACTGTATATAAACAGTTTACCAACAAAAATGCAGAGGGCGGTAAAACGACACCATTGAAAACCAATGATGACTGGTAGTCTGTAACATTTTATTTATAAACGAAAAGCTGTAACTGTCAGCAAAATAATTAGCCCTGCCACAGCCTATGCACAAACCTGGCTCTGTAAGGGCTTGACTCCCCTTCTACTTGTTGTGTTGGAGGCATGTTCTGCTTTGGCTTTTCACCTTCTGAAATAATACTAATAAAGGGGATGAAACATGACAGTGACGCTGCCATACTGAGGTGTGCTGGTATACCTTTCTGCTCCGAACTATGCATTGTAAAGGAGACACTAGTTAAAATGGAAGAATTAACTTTATAAGAAGAATGTCATAAAGCATGTGTAAACTGAGCCGGAAAGCATTGCTAATAAGAATAATCTCAAAAGGAAAAGAGTAGCAAGAGGGATAGTTCCCCCAGAGAATGAATAACAAGGATAACCTTACATGGAAAGGAGTAACCAGAGTGACAATCTCAGATGGAAATAGGCAATTAGAGGGATAATTTCAGTAGGAAAGGAATGACTGGTTGCGTAATACAATTCATAAAAAAAGAATAATGAAATAAATAATTTCAAAAGGAAAAGAGTAACAGAAAGAATGTTCTCAGCAGGAAAAGAATAGAAATAATTCAAAACCAGAGCACAGAATGGCAATAGCAAGAGTAAAATGCCAGTGATCGGGGTAAGCATAGACAAGCTGAGTAGAAACATAGTCCAGATAATTTGCTGGAGCAATCCAGAGCAAATAGAGAAAGAAGGCAGCCTCATCTGAATCCAGAGCATGAGAAGCAAACTAACCTTCTAGTCAGGCACAGGCTAAATGTCCAGCAGTCTCTTAAACTCTCCTGATTAGGGTAGGTGTACACTGCAGGGAACTTAGCTGAGTAGTGACCAGCAGATGGTAAATGTGCAAGGCTGATCATCCCAAGTAGGAAAATTGTTCCTGTAGAAAAAAAGAATTTAAAAGAATGCATCATCCCAGAAGGAAAAGTGTAACTGGAAGAATAATCGCAAGAGGCATAGTTATAATAACCCAGTGAATGGGCAACAGTGAGAATAATCCCAACAGCATAGTAAATGTACAGGCAGAATTATTCCAGCAACATAATTAGCAAGTGGAATATTGCAAGCTAAAAAAAAAGAGTAATAGGAGGAATGTTCCCAAATCAGGCTAAAATAAATAGTATCAGTATTACACCAAGTACCAAGCAGGACAGAAGATACAGAGTAGAGATGAAAGGGGAAAGGGTAA
Source organism: Nanorana parkeri (assembly GCF_000935625.1). Lineage (NCBI taxonomy): Eukaryota > Metazoa > Chordata > Amphibia > Anura > Dicroglossidae > Nanorana > Nanorana parkeri. The sequence continues at coordinate 1,221,950 of NW_017306499.1, forward strand.
GCAGGAGAGGAATTTGGAAGTAGTCTCATCCAGGAATGGATGACTGTGTCAGGACTCGCTGAGCAATATGAAATTGTCATGGCAGTCAAAATAAACGGAGATGACTTGCCAAGACCAGATAGTTCGTGTGGATTCCGAAAACATATTTTGTCAAATCAGTGCCAGGGATTATAAAATATTTTTAGTTCCATATTTATCAACAAAAAAACCTGCTGACAAGTACACTAACAGACAGACGCATTACCTGGCTTTAGAGGTACAGCCTCTGTAATAAAGTGTTTGTAAACCCCAAATGTATTTTTCAGTATGTTTGGCATCATGCCTCACTGTATACAGTTTTATTAGGCAAATCGTTTTTGTGAATCTAAGTTTCTTAGCCAAAGAAGTTGCCGATAGCAGCACTTCCTGTTGCCAACTGACAGCGCTAAGCCACTACCTCCCAATTAGCAGCAGTGTTGTCATTCTGCCAATAAAGCCCCTTCATTTGGCTATTGGGCTGTCTATTAGATAGGCAGCCTGATGAGCCACTTAAGGAATTCAAACAGCAGGTTGACAATGTTTCTGCTGTTAGCCTGCAACAGGAAATGCTGTTACTGGCAAAATCTCCAGATAAGACACCTTGAAATAGATTCCCAAAACATTTTTTTTTTGCTAATAGTGAGGCACAATGCTAACCATACTTAATAACAGATTCTAGGACTACATATTAAAGTAGAACTATTTAAACTAGAACTCTTTTTTCCTTTAAAAACATTCATGCGTTCATTTAGAAATCATGACATTTATTTTACAGAACATTTTTGTGATTACTAGGCTTTCTAGCTTTTCCAGATGGAACCAGCAAACTAAAAACTGCCTTAGATAGAGTTACAAAAATAATTGCACATAAATATACTTCACCTATCCCATCATCCTTTCTGAAGATGGTGAATGGATTGAATCTTACTCTAGTTGCTAGTCATGTATCAAACATGGGTTTGCCACAAAGATTTGGAAAAATAAGGGGCCAGTGACTAGATTCATCGGGTCTAGCTTATTTGGAAGTATGGTGGAATAGGTTTTGAGTAGGCTAAAGTTGCTCCCTGAGTCCTAAAACAGGAGGAGCTATGTTCTCAATACAGTCAGCTTGCACACACAGGGAAAATAACATTCAGGGGCTGATTTATAAATGTGTTTTCCCAGCTTATATCTGGACACAGGACATTCACAGCACATTACTGCCACTAAATGGAACTGAGGAGCATAGGAAATTCCTTTGCTCCTACGGTCTATCTAGTGGCAGTAATGTAATGAGAACATTGCTTGCTCAGCTATACAGTATGCTGGGCAAATGTATTATAGATCAGCCCCATAGTCTCACAAATACAGTATATACATCATGGGGAATGTGTAAAGGTTTTTTCTTTGTTAGATGCTAGGTCCATTTCTATGTATATTGCTAAAAAGATGCATTGTATTGTACACAGTAATGGCTGCATTGGATTCCTTAAGGTAACAACAGTGGAACATGCTTATGTAATATGTTTTGAAATGGCAACTTTAAGCCTCCAGTGAAAGCCTGCATGGCAGGGTGACAACCCAGTAGCACAGTTGGAAGAGAGGGATTGAGTATTTCCACCCTACGATACGAAGTACCTGAACAAGGACCTTCATGGTAGAATAACCAGGTATTATTTTTATGAAACTGTAGATTTACAAAGAACGGAAAAATACTTTTCAAATTACACAAATAAGCTAAAGCTTGTTAGATTTTTGTGATTCAGAATTACATATACTTTAACCTTTGGGAAACTGGAGTACTTTTGTTATAAAAATGCACATGTGGAAGATTTTTGGGATTTGTTGCATGTTTTGCATCATACTGAGATTTGGCCTTGTATTACACATGACTAATGCTCCGTTATATTTAGGCTTCCGTGGAGGGTGCAAAAGGGAAAAGAATTGTGGACTCATGAGATGAATCAACCTCTGCTCAAAGAACCCCTAGCAACCACTGAAGGAACCCTATGGTTTTATGGAACCATGGTTGGGAGATCCAGTCCTACAGTTTAATTCTTAGTGCCTGACTAAACTAATAGCCGGTGCATACATTGCTACGTGGGGGAAAATTAAGCTCTGTCTGATGTGGGCAATATTATTATTTTCCATTGCATCAGTTCTTTCTAAATTGGCTTCAGTAGATGGACTTTGCTCCAGTCACTTTTTATGTCTGCCACAAGATGCAGCACATTATTTGGTCTACGTTTGCACTTTTAATGCTTGTCTCTAAAGTAACTAATGCACTTAAATGAATGAGAATATTGCCTCTTTATTATCAGTATTTGGTTGCATAGTGTCAGGAACTGAACGCTGTGTTAAGTAACATTTGGAAAGCATCAGGTTTTACGTTTTAATACTAATAGAAATCTACATGCCTTGGCCATATCCTAAGACGCAGGAGCCAAATAACAAAAACAGGACAGCTAACAATATGTCACACTGCGCTAGCTGGAGCGCATGTTGTTTTTATCCATCATAAATATGACAGCCGAGCAGTAAATAAAACTGTTGGCTTGGACTGTTGTGCTTATTTCCCAGAATCCCGATGTAACATGTGTATTTTCTGGTTCCATTATTGTGTCTCCTCATTTTATGTGGTTGTCCTGATCGTGGCTAGCTGAAGGGTTACTACAAAGATCCCTGTTTACCATCTTTTTTTATTGGCATGGTAGGTGGCCAGAAAAGAACTAATGAGAATCATTAACAACCTGCATGTGTATTTCTAGCTGGGTGCATGAAATGTCATCTTCTTCATGTACTGTAACCAGAAGAGGAAATCGGTTTTTATTAAAAACATGTATATAAAATCCATCTGAAGTTTTCATCTTTCAAGAGGAGTATCAACAAAGCATAGAGTAATGTAAATTATAAAACCTTGAGGCTGGAGAAAAGATGTATAGGGTTTTTTATTATGAGAAATTGCTCCGGGTTGCCCTAACAGAGGTTCTCCAAAAACAGTTATTCTCTCTGTTTCTCCATTTTTGTTAAACGAAAAGCACATAAAAAACTATATAAATATATATACACTATGTAACCAAAAGTATTGGGACAACCCTCCAAATCATTGGATTCAGGTGTTCCATAAAATTTCCTTGCTACTAAATATTCAGCGGTCAGCTGTCAGTGGTATCATAACAAAGTGGGAACAACAGCAACTCAGCCACGAAGTGCCAGGCCACGTAAAATGACAGAGAGGGGTACACAGTGCACAGAAGTCGCCTACTGTCTGCAGAGTCAATAGCTACAGACCTCCAAACTTCGTGTGGCCTTCAGATTGGCACAACAACAGTGTGTAGAGAGCTTCACGGAATGGGATTCCATGGCCGAGCAGCTGCATCCAAGCCTTACATCACCAAGTGCAATGCAAAGCGTCGGATGCAGTGGTGTAAAGCACGCCACCACTGGACTCTGTCTGGCAATCTGATGGACGTGTCTGGGTTTGGCGGTTGCCAGGAGAACGGTACTTGCCTGACTGCATTGTGCCAAATGTAAAGTCTGGTGGAGGGGGGATTATGGTGTGGGGTTATTTTTCAAGGGTTGGGCTCAGCCCCTTAGTTCCAGTGAAGGAACTCTTAAGGCATCAGCATACCAAGACATTTTGGACAATTTCATGCTTCCAACTTTATGGGAACAATTTAGGGATGGCTCCTTCCTGTTCCAACATGACTGTGCACCAGTGCATAACGCAAGGTCCATAAAGACATGGATGATCGAGTTTTGGGGTGGAGGAACTTGCCTGGCCTGCACAGAGTCCTGACCTCAACCCGATAGAACACCTTTGGGATGAATTGGAGCGGAAACTGCGAGCCAGGCCTTCACGGGCACACACAATTTTAACCCTCGACATGTTTGTTATCTGTTTACGCGATGTAACCCCAACCTTTATATTTTACCTAAAAAAAGGTATTAAATTGTGTTTGTATGCACTAAAATTAATTTAAGTGTTTTTTTCCTAAAAATATTGGTTTGATAAACATTTGCGCAAATATCACGCAAAATAAAAAAATGCAGCTACCATTTTTTTAACTCTACCATCTGCATTGTGGTGCACTAGAAAAAAAAAGGTGTGGGCTTATTAAAAGGTCCATTGTGGTGCATATTCAAAATTAATTGGATGCCTAACCACAATAATGTATGTTAATGTGCATGCACAAAGGTGCACAAAGGTGCACAAAGGTTTGGATCTGGCCTTAGTAAGTATCTCACTATACTTCTGAGGTTTCTGTCGTAGAGATGTCTGACACTTTGGCTTTATAAACTCTATGCAGTAGTAAATCACACGGAAAGTAAGATTTCAGGTGTTCTGTACAGGTGTTCTGTACAGAAAACAGAATGCCGCCAAGTTTCCATTTTGCAGGAAAGCATCAATTAAATTTTTGGCACATTTAAAAAAAATATAAATTGAAAGAGAATTGTTTTTTCTATAACATTGATTTTCAGAATGGCTTGTGTAGGAATTGTATTTGCTGCATACTTTTCAGTGAAAATAAAGTTTTTTCGGCTAAACTCCTTTTACTTTTTAAAGCAAGGCAGTTCAGTGAATTGGTTGTTAGAGGAGGGTTTGCCATTATACAACATCCTGCTTTCGTTTACACTTTGTATTAATACCATCGATTAGAATGTAATGTCTATTGTTCATAGCAAATTTTTATTTGAGGCCCTGAAACTGAAAACTGAGCAGAGGATCCTCTTATGATGCCGATAGACAGCACAAATATTTGCTGAATCCGCTAAATATCAAGCCCTGGGTGTCAAGAACTATTCAGCTCGACAATATCAAAATGGTCTGAGCTGGATGGAAATGGATAAACCAAACAGTAACTGCATCCTATTAGATGCAGTCACTTTTCATGTATTGAGGCAGCTGCGGCTGGTGAATGCAATGGCCACCAGTGGAGATTCCTCCATTCAGCACTGTTTGGTGTGGATGGGGGGAATCAACTAATTTTGTCTTGTTCAGCCAACAGGAGAGAAAATTGAGCCTTGTACGGCTACATTTAAAGGAGAACTATGAGGTGAGTGAAAAGCACCCATCCTCATAGTTCGAGCCGACGTGTGACAATGAAACAGTCGCACGTCGGCTCAATAGATCGGGGAGTGAGAGAACACATACAGTTGCTCGCTCACAGTAACTGTCAGTCACGGCTCCCTGCAGGGATTCCCCTCTCCGATCCTCCAGCGCTGACTGGGGGAAGGGGAGGGTACAGCCGGCTCTGCTTCTAGATAGGCAGAGCCCGCTGTCACTCACACAGCTGGGTTGATCTCAACAGTAATGTCGGGATCTGTCCCGGCTGCGGCGGTCTCAGTATACCGAGAGCTGTAGCTTGCTATATACTGAGCTTTGGGTCACGGGAGGATGCTAGTATATGTCCTCCCGTGACCCTTATGAGAACTATGGGGAAAAACATTTACCCCATAGTTCTCTTTTAAGGTCTTTCTGTAGTTTCCTAATCAACTGCTTAAACACCTGCTCACTGTGTAGCTTTCTCTCAGCTTCTGAATGTGCAAACTAGTATCAATTAAGATAGCCCTGTAGTTGTTTACATTCCTTACAAGTATGGTTGCCAGTTCTTTGATGCTGTTGGTGTGCACACTGAATTTGGTACTTTGATACATTTGTTTGTTTTTTTTTTGTATGTGAGACACACCTTCTATGGGTGAGTTCAGGGATACTTATCATGCATAACCATCAGTTAAACAACGGGGATCCCAGATTAACGACTGGAGGTATAGCTATGTCTGGGTAAAAAGAAACCACAAGCAGGCTAACTGCATGCCTTGTCATCATGTCAAAACCTAATTTTCAATTTTGTCTGAGTTATGCTTCTCATAAGCCTTTTTTTTTAAGCACATTGGTTCTGGTAGGGAAACACTGTGGAATCTTCCCTTATCAAAGAATCTAAAAAAAGGGGTTCCTTTTCTAACAGGAAGTACAGGGCAATTTGCTCATGTCACTCAATTTGAGTGACTGTTCTTGCACAGTTGTGCCCTTTTTGTTATTATGCTTTACATATCACAGACAAATTGTGGGTGGTTTGTGGTTGTGAGATCTACCCATTACTTGGCAGCAGAGGGAGCTGCTAGTATGTTATTTCATGTCTCTTGTACAGATTTTCAGCTTTGTGAGAACTTCACATAAACATCTGTAAAGAAGCCTAATTCTTCAGAGCTATTCGGGAAATAAACCTGGATGGATCTAACCTTTCGGAAGGGTTAGATGTTGTCTCTGAAAGCATCTTTGCAGATTTTATTTTTTTTTCCTGCCAAACTGCAGTCGAGAGAAGAGTTGTGCCTGTTTTCCCCTGTATGACTTTGGCTGCAGTGCTGTAATTTTCAGATTCCAGAGTTTTTTTAGCTTAAGGACAGATAATGGAGGCAATTTTCCTTTTGAGAACTTGAGTTTCTGATGAATTATTGTCTGTCTGCAGGTGCGATCTCATTTAATCCCTTGAGTTCTTAGGAACATTCCTGAGGCCAGCGCCAGAGCAGTGACAAGATTAGCACTTCTCAGAGCAAAAAAAAGGAGTTCTGATAAACTGGTGTGGTACTAAAAAGCAACCTTCTTGCTGCACTAATATATGCCACAAATGGGGCGAGATGGTTGCAAGAGCCAACTGATATTGGTTTAACCAAGCCGTAAACTCAGAGTCTTTAGTATAAAGGGCAGCAATACAGAGGCATATTTGCAAGCAATGCAGCCATTTATGCTCCCTGCAGATGGGTTGCAATTCCCACCGCCCTCTAAATAGTGATCTGCCATCAAGGCTTTTCAGAGATTGGTGGAGCAGCGGCTGCCTGGTGTTCAGAAGGCAATACTGCAGCAGGTTGCCATTTATTTTAGTTGTTGCTTTTGACAACCAGCACCACGTGCCATTCGTGGCATGCTGTAGATTTTTTGCCACAGCACAAAGCATTGTGGCTGCAGCAATGTATACAGCACTGTGCGGCCGCAGTGCTTACATTGCAGCGGAATGTGAACAAGGCCTTAGAATTGTGAAAATCAGGGCCTATATTGTAAATTATCAGTTGTTGGAAGTGTTCATTAATGTACACCAAGATTTTTGATCTCTGTTACTATTAGGCAAAATGTTTTTTACTCAACACGTAAGATACCCTTATCCATTTCTATCTCCTCTATCTATCTGGCTATCTAATCGTAGAAATGTTCATGACATTTGGAGAGCCTTTACTCTTAGGCAGGGATTTTTAATTAAGGGGGAACAAAGGCATTTGCCTCCAACAAACTAGTAAAGGGCGATGGATAATGGAATTTTTTTCAGTGGTGATTATTTTTTTCAATGGAGAGATTCTCGTTATTTAATTTAGAAGATTAGTGGGATCTTACAGCTGTCTTGGTCAGTTGGAAAACAAAATGTAATGTTGTAAAAATCCTACGCAGCTTCATGGAGGTATTACTTCTATGGCTCGTGCAGAGGGGGTCGGTGTGTCTAACTATGTGCAGATGAACGGAAAGAAAGGGAGGGAAGGAGCGCAACTGACTGGCACCGACTTTGGAAAGACAGTGGTTCAGGTGAAGGTGGGAATGAGAGAAGGGCACTCACGTGTGATGAGATGGATGGCACATGTGATTGCACAGGTGATGGGCTCCTGGTAATGTTGTGACCTTTGGATCATCCGTTTTTGTTGCGTCTCAATATAGAGGATTTCGGGAAGGTGGTGCTGGCGGTGAGGTGCCAGCACTTCTGGTCGGATATCCGGAGTGTCAGCGTGTAATCAGGATGAATGGATGAGTAGGTGAGTATATGAGTAACAATAAACTAACTTACCATTAGGTAAGGTAAGGAATGCTGCGACATCAGCGACAACGGACATGACGATTGTGAAGATGTGAATCAGGTGGTTGATGGATGTTCAGCTGGATGGGTGGAAATGGTGATGGTACAGCTGAGGTGATTCACAAATGTTGTGGTGCATCTGGATCCTATGTTGTAGCTTTCCTCTCTACCAGGGGGTGAGCTTATCTCAGCCACCACACAAAACAGAAGGACTTTCAGCAACCTTCTACTCACAACCATCCGACTTGTAGCTCTCTCAGAATGCTTTCTGAGTCCAAAGCTAGAGCAACATCATGCTTCAGCCTTCCCCCTTTTATCTCACCTGCATAAGCAATCGTTAAGCAATTAACTATCCAGGTGGGAGACACAAAAACCGAGCTGGATTATTCAGACCCAAAGTCAATAGGATAGAATAGGATAGAAAGCGAAAGGAAATATACTGCCCCTCAATGACTTCACCTTTCCCTATTACAATATATATATATATATATATATATAAGTACAGTATATTGTTAAGGTTAAAGCAGACCTTTATCCCCTTTCGCTAAAAATCACATGAACATGCAGCTCTGCTTGGAATCATCTTACATTCACTAGTAACACAAACATTTTATTTTATTTTACTTACAATGACTGTTTTTCCAGTTCCTGGTTGAGTAAGGCACTAGTGGGGTAGCCCTGGCCTCACAGATGCATACATCACCAGTGCCTTCCTGGGAAATCTCATCTGTAAACGGCAAATAGTGTGAGATCTCGGAGTGAAAGACATTTGTTCCCCCTGAAATTATGTCAAATGTTCCAGGAGGCAAACCCAAAATTCCAGGAAGTAAAGGGAGATGGGTACATCTGCCCTTAGTGTAAATGGCCACCGTGAGACAAATGGGGAGGAAAAGACAAATAATATATGTAAAGAATACAAAGCCTGCAATTATCTATAAGTATGTGTTTGTAGATTGCCATTACTAAACATTTCTAAAGGTGACTTTGTTGTCATTTTTTAAGATGAGTGGAGTTCCTCTTTAAGAAGGAAAGGTGCACTTACATGTACAAATCCACTTTTCTAACCATAAACTTGAGATGATGGCTTTTACTAATGTTTTGTTCTTCTCAAGCATTTAGGCACACAGGGCATAACATGGATAACTTATGAGACCTACTGCTTGATGAAAGCAGAGAGACAGGAGATGGCAGTATTATGAAACATTTTGACAGTGAAAAGGAAGAATTAAGTGACTGTGTCCAGTATGTTTCCTGAATCTGTTTAAACATTTTTAGCACTGGACCAACATTACCTCTTACATTTTACCCATACATTTAAAATGAAAACAAAGACCCCTGTAGAAATGTTTAGTAATGACAATCTACAAACACATACTTCTGGATAATTGCTGGCTTTGCATTCTTTTTTTACTTTATTTTTCTTTTCCTTCCTATTCTTCTCACAGTGGCCATTTTTACTAAGGGCAAATTACTCCATCTCCCTTTACTTCCTGGAACTCTGGCACATGTGACTAGGACATGTGACCATGCACATCACCTCAAGGAAGGAAAATGCCTTTCCCTAAGATCTTGTGAGATTACAGATTTCCCAGCAATGCACTGCTGTTGTAACCTTCCCAGGATGCATTGCTTAGGCACAGGCTGCATTACTAATGCCCAAGAGGACCAGGAAGTTAAAAACAGTAAATGTAAGTGAAATGATAATATGTTCATTTAATAAATGAATCTACGATGATTTCATATTAGCATGCAGAGCTGCATGATGTTATTTTTAGTGAAAGGGGTAAAAGTCCACTTTAAAGGTAACAGTAGAAATACAACACTTTTTTCTTGTTTTAGGTAGATACTAGATTGGGTTGTAAAACCTAAATCACTGGTCTGTTTTCAAGGGAAATTATTCAGATTCCTTGTTTCAGTGGAAATATCTACATTGACTGATGTAAAAACGGTTCTCATAAACTAGCCCTAATGACATGCAAATGTCTGTGCTGCTTGTTGCACACGTGTGTCCTCACTTTAAATAGACAATAATGTAGGATCAGATCAAATTTTCCAACCCTGATGATCTACAGGCCACTTATGGTGGCATCGTATTGTTGTGTTTTGCAGTTGCTCCCAATTTTAATTGAGGCCTCCTTATTCTGTAGGTTTTGTAAAACAATTATCCTATGTCTGAGGATCCCCTGTATGTCAACTTTGGGGTATGTGTATTCTTCTGATTTTTCTAGAATTTCCCTATTTATCATCAACATCCACAATAAAGAGACAGCAGACATCAGAAGATCTTCACCTAATGCAAACATCCCCTGACTGACTGTTCTAAGGACAACAATGGATTGGCCACATTGGAAGACCCCTTCTATTTTCCTCCGAGATGTCATCCTACTCTCCCAATTTCCTCTGCATAGAAATAAACATGCATGCTGTGGAAAGATCTTACAGTACCAAATTGCGCCTGCATGTCCATTCTTAATCTAATGTCTCATGGCCCCTTAAAGCTGACCATACAAATACAGATCACTCACCAAGAATGCTGGCCAGTACAAGATCTACCCTTGTCTGGAGACCTGATGCCATTTTAAACCCTGATTTTCCAGACATTATGTTGTGGTGCACATGTGATGTGACCATTTCAATTTTTGGGGTAACAAGGGAATGAGCACTACTCAGTCGCAGAAATATTCGAACACATTTAAAAATCTGTGTGCTGGCGTTGACTCTACGTTTTAATTCTTGGATGCCTACTTATGTTGCTGCATACTGAATGGGATCAGCCTGAAGGACAATGTGTATATTTATGCCAATGTCTCTAATTGGATCGTGTTTGCCAGTCCCTATGTTGTCTTGATCTCTTTCTGGTTTCCTTCTCAATTTTTCTTTTTTGGTTCATTGTATTATTGTACCAAACTGCTTAATAAAATCTTATTCGTTTTAAAAAAAAAATCTGTGTGCAAGAATATTAAAAATGTAAATATTGAGAAGTGTTCATTAGCAACCAACTGTACAAGATATAATTGTCCAAGGACCATGTATGGCTTTATACCACAGTATTTGTACTAGAAAGTAATTCAACCTCTCCCTGGATTATCCTATGTCACTTCTGAGAGGTGGAATTGGATAGGATTATGGCACTGGTGTTCCATTGTGTGCGATATTATAAAGGAGGTGTCGATTAGAAGACAATATTCTTTACAGCTAAGTGAGCACAGGATGAGCAGGGTGTGAGCAGTGCCTATCTCATGAACAAAGCCTTGAAAATGTGTCATTGTAATGCATGGAACAAAGTTCGGGCATGACATTTAATACAGGAAACCCCTTTGAATCACATAATCACTACAAAACCATATGGTTGCTGTCACTCGCCACTTTTGATATTTAAACTGTTGTGTTATAAAGACTACAAGAAATCAGATTCCGTGTTTCCTTTATGGTTCAGAATAAAGTTATATAATTGCACAATGAGTTATTACTTTAACATTATTTTTCCCTGAGAACTTCCAATGTTCTGCAACCTAAAGCCCTAGATGTTTCAGCATCACATAACCATCTTGTTAGATGATATTTTGGGCACATGTTCAGTGTTTTTTACTTGATGTGTGAACTTTAAAAGAAAATGATTTTGCTAATTTCATTGTTGTGGGTGTCCCAGGAGATTCTTGAGGTATAAATGGTTTGGTGGTTTTTCATGGAAAGTCAGCAACTGTCTAACGAGGCATCATGGCTAAAATGAATATCCGGAGTTTCTGTGAAATAAATCTTTATTAGACACCTCTGCATTGAGACCGATCCGATTTTCCACACAGACTATGGACATGTTTGTGGAAAGGGAAACAATGTTTCTTGGGAGCTGGAAGCCTGTAGGTGGCAAAAAAGGGGCAATTGTGGTGTCACTGGTGGCTTCTCATGTTCTGATCTCTTTTCAAAATTTGTTTCTGTATTGCATGCTGATTGTGTTCTTTGTTATTTTGGGCTGGTCATAAACTCCTTTTTTTTTTACTGGTTGCCATTCATAATTCATAAGAGCACTAATTTTCGAACATGTTAAATGCATTATAGTAAATGGGGATTAATTTAAACCAGGGAAAAGAAAATTGAGAGCAAAAATGTAGTTGGTCTGGTTTTAGTGGGAAACGTTTGAAGGTCTTCTAAAGACAACACTGATATGGATTTTTTAAAATATATTCTGAACTTGTACTTTTATAGGTCCCTCTGTCTCTGCATAAAGGTACTGATACACATTGTAGAATGATGCATGACTGCTTGTATAAGGTTGAGATAATATTTGGCCACATTTGGATTGGTGGATATGAGTTTTCACTGTCCAAGAAATGATACAGCCCCTATGATCACCACAATTAAAATTAATATTGGAGATTGTCAAGGAAGCCCGTCCATGGTGACTTTCTAACTGGAGCAAGATCCAGCCACATTAAACACTGAAATCAAAATGAACATTAGAGGTCATGAGATATATTTGACTAATGTAAGATACTTACATTAGTAGTATCACTATGGGCTTCATTATATAACTTCTGCCCAACTATACACTGTTCACACTGTACTAGCGCCTCTAGAGGGAGCCGATGGGTAGGGGAAGTTTGTATATTCGTCAGCACCATCTAGGGGAGCTAGTGCCATGTGGGTGGTATTTGTCCGGCCCTGTGTGTCAGTAAACTTGACAATAACTCTGTAACTATTTTTTTTTGCTTCACATTGGGCCTGAAATATAGGAACACACAGGAAGTCATGCCTAGTTCCCTGCGGCAAAGTTATTTAATGTTCTCACTGGTGAGGGGCTTTTTTGCATCAAGACTTTAAAAAGTATATTGCATTAAAAAGATTTAACATGCACGATTATGTCAAAGAATACACATGTTAATGTAGGGAAGAAAGTGGCTGTACGCAGTGATTGCTTTGACTAAAGGCTACACTTTTTTCTTAAGTTTTGGATAATGTAGAGAATTATTAAAATCTTTGTCAGGTTTTTTTTTACATTTCTTTACCTCCTATTCAGGAGGAAACTGTAAAAGTTTGGATTACCCGTCTTTTTTACCTGCTGATAATAGTCGCCAACACAAATAGAAAGGGGTAATCCCTACAGCAGGGACCATGTGATAGGGGTTTCATTGCTGCCATACTTTATAAAAAAAAAATGGGAAGTATTTATGGCTTCAGAAATACTTTCCATCTTATCTTACCCAAAAATGAAATTTGAATATATTGCCTCTTACCAGTAGAGATGAGGCTGGGCTTGGTGTAAACATAGTTTGCCCAAGCCCACTCTCAAAACTTTGACTGCCACCCTTAACTGCCATTGCCACTCTTTACCCAGTCAGTCACGGGGAGGCACATTCCCCACCCACAGCTGTATGCCCCCACTGCAGCTGCCAACACTGATTGGATCAGGAGGAGGAGGTGGCGGTTTAGAGTTTTGAGCAGGCTTGGGTGAACTCAAGTGAACTGATTTCGCTCCAAGCCCATTCTAATCACTGTGTACTAGTCCTTAGATGTGAAGGCTTACATAGTGGGTAAAGGTTTTGTAGTTCACAAAACATAGCTTTGGAAATCTAAATACCATTGTTTGCAATTTTAGTTCAGCACACACGAACACTTGCAGAAAATGTACATAGCCTGAGAAAAGAAAACTAGCGCAGCTACCACACCTAAGGACTGGTAAGCTGCAATATATTACATTTGTTGCTTGGATTAGATTTACTTTCAGGCCAATGTTTTACTTTTTGAGGTTGTGATTCTACAGTTACTTTTAACATTCTCTATGAAAGTTAAAAAAAAAAGCCCTGTATAATTTTGTATAAGGACCTTTCTGTTGCAGCAGGTCTACCCAGTACAATCAGGCAATTATATATATGAGGAATAGTGTGCGGCATTCCTACACTCTCTAGTTTGCCAATACCTTCAAATAAAGCAGGCATAATTCTATTTCAGAAATGAAACACGTTGCTGCCGAAGCTCTGAACTCTCTGGCTATACTCTCATTCCAAGTCCATGAAAGACAAGACTCAAGATGACTTTGATTTCATTGTATACGGAGCAGAGTTGGCTGCATAGTTTGATTTCAATCACATCCCCTTTTTTTCCTGTTATATAAATCCTGAGTATGTTCCTGTTGTACAGTAACTCAATGCTTATCAGGTTATGCAGTAATTCACTGTTTATCCACAAGCATTATCTGCTTAGTTTTTTTGTTGTTCTCATGTTAAACACATGTCACAGTAATATATATGTATAGCTAAACTAGAGCACACCAGTATAGGATTTTCTCTAATTGATTTTGTGCCAGCCTTCCCTTTCAGTGGTTAAGAAGCATCAGCACATTCTGTTAAATGATGGAAAATCCTTCGTTCAAACAAACTGCCAGTGTAATCCCTGAAAACAAAGGCAAGCCTCTCACTTTCTATTGTAGTCGGGGAAGGGAAATACTACCTAAATAAACAAGTTTGGCTTAATTACCTTTAGAAAATGTGCAGTCTCTCCTGCCGACATCCTGTTTGATCTTCGGTGATCTGATATTTAATAGCACAGAAATTCATGGCAGGCTGAGGAAGTTTGCTTCGTTATGTGCTTGGAAGGTAAAGAGAATGACATCTGTTTGAAGCTAAGGCTCCCTTCACACTGGGGCGGCTGTCTGTGCGTATTCGGCTGTACGAATATGCGCGGAGCCGCTCCACACAGAAAAAACAATGCACTTCAACGTGCATTGTTCAGACTATTGTGGAGACCGCTCGGTACGAAACTGCGCGGTCCCCAAAATAGTGCAAGTGCGATAATTCTGCGGATTCCGCATGTTCGCGGCTATATAATGGCCGCAAACGAGCAGAATCTGTGCAGTTGTTTCACGTATAGCTTTTGGGTGCCATGCGGTCTTCCGCACGGAAAACCGTGCGGGAAATGCAGATGCTATATGTGAAGGGAGCCTAAATGTCTATGTTCAAGAACACTTACTGCAAAAGGAAAAATAATATGTGTGTGTGTATATATCTATATTGCAAGTTCTTCCACAGGAGTACATGCATACAATATACACTGAGTGGCCAGTCTATTATGACCACCTGACGTTTGTAGGCAAATTAGCTATCATTAGCTATAATTTCGCGCTGAAGTTGCTAGAGGGCCAGACCATAATAAATAGGGAAGCAGGTTGTTTACCACGACAGTAGAAGTGATTTTTTTCTGAAGATATGGGTAAACAACGCAATTTTACAGCCTTTGAACGTGGGATGATTGTTGGCGCGAGCCATGGAGCGAGTATCATCAAAACAGCAGAATTCGTTAAACTTCAAGAGGGGCTCATTGTTAAAGTGTTTAAAGACTGGACTGTCAGCCGAAAATCTGGGTCAGAACGTGCGAATTGTGGCCGTCAGCGACTAGTCAATGTTAGGGCAGAACGGAGAGTGGCAAGACTGGTACAAGACAACAGAAGGACAACAGTGCAGTGTCAGATTCCTTGCATCACCTTTCAACATCTCATGGAGTCACGAGGCGGCCCAACGAAGTCATCTCGTGGAGTCATCTCGTAGCCCAACGGAGTACTGATGGGGTGGTCATAATAATCTGGCCACTCAGAAGTGGCGACTCGACCATCTTTCTTCAAGTGCCTCCTTATTGTGCATCTTGCAACAGCCACACCACATGTTTTCAGAGTGTCCTGTATTTTACCTGAAGTTATTTGTGGGTTTTTCTTTGCATCCCGAACAATTTTCCTGGCAGTTGTGGCTGACAGTTTAGTTGGTCTACCTGACCGTGGTTTGGTTTCAACAGAACCCCTCATGTTCCACTTCTTGATTAGAGTTTGAACACTGCTGATTGGCATTCTCAATTCCTTGGATATCTTTTTATATCCCTTTCCTGTTCTATACAGTTCAACTACCTTTTCCCGCAGGTCCTTTGACAATTATTTTGCTTTCCCCATGACTCAGAATCCAGACACGTCAGTGCAGCACTGGATGAAGGATGCAAGAGTCTGTCAGGAGGCCAGAAACTCATTGGCCTTTTATACACACTGATTACATGCAAACAGATCACAGGTGAGGAAGGTTCCCTTTAATAGCCATTCACACCCCTTTGTGTCAACCTGTGTGCATGTTATCAGGCCAAAATCACCAGAGTATGTAAACTTTTGACCAGGCTCATTTGGGTAGTTTCTGTTGTCATTATGATTGGAAAAGAGTAAACACAGTTGATTGATAACAAATGGCTTCAGCAAAACACTACCCATGAGTGACAGAAAGGTTTTCGTGTTATCATTCATATTCTCTGAAAAATGGCCAGAAAATCATAAATTCTGCCCGTGTATGTAAACTTATGAGCACGACTGTATATACTCTATGCACATATATACTGTATATAGCAGCGTTTTTCAACCACTGTGCCGCGGCACACTAGTGTGCCGTGAGATATTTTCTGGTGTGCCGTCAATAAATCGTTAATTTCTTTGATCGATCAAAATTATTTTGATCGATCAAAGTTACTCACCTCTCCGCCGGCTTCCGGGTCTTCCGTCGGAGATCCGGTGACGTCACGGACATCGACGTCACCGGACTCCTCCCCCCTTCCCCGAGTGGCTCTGTCGGCTAACGAAGGGAAGGGGGGAGGAGTCGGGTGATGTAGTTGTCCGTGATGGGTAACGAAGGGAAGGAGGGAGGAGTCCGGTGACGTCACGGACATAGACTCCTCCCCCTTCCCTTCGTTACCTGACGGAATCACTTGGGCTGAGTCTCCTCCTCACTCTTGGGCCGGTGAGTCATCGCATGTGTGTACAAGGCAAAATCTGCTACCCTGGTGAGACCCCACAAAGCCATGGGGCTTTTGGGGTTGTGTGGTAACGCTGGGTGTGCCATGAAGGAGTTATTAAAGTGATCATTAAAGTGTGACTCATTCTAACCGCAGAGGGCAGAACCAAATGTAAAGCCCCCCCCCTAACCCGGCTTCCTAGGAAAGAGAAGGGGGTGAAGGTGTTTCCCCCCGGAGGGTGGTGAGACCCCCTATGAGCCCTGGTGAGACCCCACAAAGCCATGGTGGTGGAGCCCTGGTGAGACCTCTCACCAGGGCTCTGTGGGATCTTGCCAGGGCTCTGTGGGGTCTTGCCAGGGCCCTGAGGGGTCTCACCAGGCTGGTGAAATCGCACATAGCCATGGTGGGACGCCATAGAGCCCCGTGTGAGACCCTACGGAGCCCTGGTGCTGGTGAGACCCTACAGAGTCCGGGTTTAACCAGGGCAGTGTGGGATCTCACCAGGGCTCTGAGGGGTCTAACCAGGCTGGTGAGACCCCCACATAGCTCTGGTGAGACCCTACAGAGCCCTGGTTAAAGCAGGGCTTGGTAGGGTCTCACCAGGGCTCTGTGGGGTTTAACCAAGACTAGTGAGACCCCACTGAACCCTACTTTAACCAGGGCTACGTCAGTGCTACAGTTTGAATTTAAAACGTATTTGTGTGAAGTGTGAAGTTAAGTCATGGATTGAACAGAAATATGAACAATTATAAAATACTTTATTATTTCATAATAAAGTAATTATAAAATAATTTCTTTGTGTTTATTTGATTCCTATTCAAGAGAATTACTTTATATATAGTCAATATAGGCACAGAGGTAAAAAATTTTAACATTTTCTAATGGTGGTGTGCCTCGTGATTTTTTTCATGAAAAAAAGTGTGCCTTTGCACAAAAAAGGTTGAAAAACACTGGTATATAGATTGTAAATGCCAGTAACAGACCTAGGGGTCTGACATGTACTGTGAAGCTTGTGTATAGATGTGTATATGATTATGTCTGGTCATATACAGTTCACATCTGCATATATTTTTTGCATATGGAGTAAATAGCCTGAAGGGGTGAAAACAAAGCTTCACTGGTTTGTTTAGTAAGATGTTTGCAAAGAACAACAATGTAAAGAAAATGAATTCCAATTTTTATTTGTTTAGTAGATTTAGATCAGTGAAGAGTGATTCAGTTGGGTTATTTGTGGTTAGTGTGTGGGTAAGGGTGGTTGGTTAGGGTTCAGATAAGGGTGATTCAGAGTAAAATTAACGGTGATTCAGCTGGGTAGGGTATAGGTAAGGGTGATTCAGTTGGTAAGGGTAAAAAATAATGGTGATTTAGTTGCTTAGGGTACATTTATGGGTGATTCAGCTGGTTGGGGTATAGGTAAGGTGATTCTGTTGGTTAGGGTAAAGGTAAGGGTGATTCAGCTGGTTCAGGTACAGATAAGGGTGATTGAGTTGGTTAGAGTACAGGTAACAGTGATTTAGTTGGTTAGGGTAAAGGTAAGGGTGACTCAGCCGGTTGGGGGTACAGGTAAGGGGATTCTGTTGGTTAGGGTAAAGGTGAGTCAGCTGGTTTGGGTACAGGTAAGGGTGATTCAGTTTGTCAGGGTAGGGGCTAGGGTTATTCAGTTAGTTAGGTTCATTTGGTTGGTGTAAAGGTAACGGTAATTCAGTTGATTAGGGCACAGCTAAGAGCACTTTTCACATTGGGTTTTGTTTTATCACAGCGTTTCCAAAACTCTGATCTGACATGTACAACTATTACACATTTTGCAGTGAGTAAAGTAAATGTTTTGCCTTTTTTTAGAATGATCGTTGAGCCCAAAAAAATTAAACACAGCCATATTGTTTTGGTACATTGACATACTACCATGTCTGTCACTGATGTTTGGAACTAAATGTATTGCCCTCCCACCACCCAGAACGTTAACACATAAATCCTGATCCCTACTGTTTATTGCCTGCAGGAATGATCTGTGTCACCAGTGGCACAAAGCTTCACTTTTGGAAACATTGGTTTATTAAATAAAGGTCTCACTCTTTGGCTGATCTCAGACGGCCAACTCTAAGCTGAGGAAGAGAGATGTTGCTCCCATCGCTAGCAGTTGAGATTCAGCAGTGTTCGGGCCAGTGACAGAGCGGCATCTCGCTGCATCTGGCTATAAAGAAAGCGATTCCATAGGGACAGACAGACAGGCCTCTTTAACAATCCTGCCGCTGTCAATTTGTCTCTAGCAGCAGAATCACATAATTCATAGGATCATGATGTGTTATCTTTGAACTGATACATTTTTGTTTCTTTTCCTATAGATTGAGAATCTTCAGGAACAGCTTAGAGATAAAGATAAACAGCTTGGGAACCTCAAAGATCGAGTCAAGTCCCTACAGACCGATTCAAGTAATACGGATACGGCTCTTGCGACTTTGGAGGAAGCACTCTCTGAAAAGGTAACTGTGTCCAGAGGCCAGTACAGGCTTAGGGGTCTATTGATAAAAAGATTTGCTGCACAAATGAGTTAAAATTCATACAGAAGTCACAAATAAAACCCATTTGAATGTTTGTGATATGTGCAAAATATTTTTTTTCCTGATATTTAACTTGTCTTTTATAGGGTGAATCTAGCATTCCTTCGGGTAATCCTGTTTGTTACAATGTTGTCAAATGTAATTTTTTTAGAATGTGTTAACTGTTATACATGTTATTGTATGTATTTTTTTCCCCTCGTTTTTAACTGTTTCAAAATGATTCTTCCATATAGTGGAAATGTCTTAAAAAACCCAATTTACTGATAAAGTGTGAACAAAAAAAGACTTATCTCAGCCCAGCTTACAACACATCTGAAAGGCATGTGTGATGTCACCACATCCTAGTTTTGCATCTGGGGATAGCAGGGCACATGAAATCCCATGAGAATGTTCTCCCGCCCATTGCATTTTGAGAGGCCAGCTCTCCTGGGAGGCACACAGCTGGTCCAAGTAAAGTACTTAATTTTTTTTGCACAGCCTTTATTATTATTGTTTTTAAGTAATTGGGGGGCATGAGTAGAGTAGACCTTCCATTTTTATGAATTGTCCACTTTAAGATATTTTGAAAGTGACGTGCATTTCTTGTACCCATTAAGTTTCTCTCACTTGTGTTAGCCAACCACCTTACTGTATCAATAAGTTCTGCTAATTATAACCCATGTAAAGGTTAATAATAACCAAGTGAGGTTGGGCTGTGGAAAAGTAAACTGTCACTGTGATATTCTGATGCTACGTGGAGGCACCAACGACAATACTAGACCATAAAAAATATTTCTAAAATTTACTAAAACCTTACTCACTGGATAAATCAGGTACAGCATCAAACCACCCCCCCGCCCATATTGTTCTATGTATAGCCAGCCTAGGATATCCTTCTAAACTAAAAAATAAATATTTCAGTATAGGAACATGAGAACCGCCATTGCCGCTGTTTTTGAAGGTGCATGTTTCAGCACTCCCTTCCTTGTCCTTTCTTTTCTACTTAAGAAGCAGCTGTCCTGGAACAAGAATGTGCATATCAAAGTTGGGTGGATTTTTTGTGTCATTGATTGTCATTGATAAATAGTGAAGTTAGCCAGTGGTTGAGGTCAGCCAGTAGAAAAGTAATATTTCCAGCAATTCGAGAATGGACAGATTATGTGATTGTATCCTGAAAGTCTTTTATGTGCGCAAGCATTGCAGATCTAATTTCTGAAGAAAAAACTGATATTTACACAGAGTTTTAAAGCATATATCTAGGAATTGTTAGTGATATGAGAAGGGGATCAATGAAGAGCTTACTACATCCTTTATGCACAATGCACATGTACTGTTAGACTGGATAGCAAGAGGAATTGCTTAAATCACTTTAAGGGAACCCAGGGTCAGGTTTTTCCCAATATCTGATAAGCCATATACTCTGGGCTTAGTTCCTGCAACTGCAATAAAATACAAAACAATTAGCCATGTTGAGGGCAGAAAAAAAAATTGTTTAGCGTGCAAGCAGATCTTGCCAATGCAAATATAAGTAAAACAGAAACATATTGTTGAGATTTCCCCATGTTAGTTGTTAATCAAGTAGAACCCCCTCTAACAGATGTGTTTGACTTCTCAGCCTGTACCGATGACAGGCCCAGTAGTCATCCCTTTCTAACTGACTGCAAGTGCGTAGAAGTGTTTATTAAATGGCTTTCTTATATTGTACAGTTTTATGTAATCATAGAAAATTACACCAAGGGAAAAGAAAATCATGAAAGCCATATGTTTTCCAGAAGTTCTATTAGATAATGTGCAAAGAAACATGTTTTATTGACAGGCTTTGACTTAGGGCATTTTATCAAATAAACAAGATTTTGTATTGGATGCAAAAATACTTTTTTAGAAATTGTCAGCATGGGATGCTATTCATTTTCACCTTCTGTACAAGCTGAATGTTGTCTAATACATTAAGCAGTAGAAACAGATGCCTGACCATTGGGGAGTGCTTGCCCTGCTATCCCATTGGTTGTGTGTCCCTATGTTTAGCTTATTTTTAATCTCTTTGTTGTTCTCTCCCTTTTCAGAGTCTGGGTGCCACCCTCAACCTCACTTTTACACATATACCTTCATATTATGTGTGCTTTGTTGCCTGTCTCCTGTTTTACTGCAATAGTGGGTAGAGACAACAAAGTAGAATGGCACATAAGCATTTATATATCTGAAGGTGGTATGGAGGAAGAGGAAATTGGAGGTGCCAAACTAAGCTGATTCTGATAAAATAGAATGGTTGCAATACAGTTCTCGGATCATGGGTTTTCCACACTGGATATCATCACTGTTACTTTTTCCAGCAAGAGACTATTATCTTTTGGAACTGGCAGCTCAAGCACCAGAAAAAGTAATTATACTGCAGAATGGGTTGAAGCAGTGTTACAAGTAAAATTAGGCTAAACCAGTTAACTCATAGTACAGGTTTAAGGGGCTAAGTGTTTGGGTCACGGTTGGATTTAGAGTTTAAAGTAGTATTAAACTCTTAAAAATCTTTTCAGTGATGAGTCCAGATCAAACAAATATGCATTGCCCAGCAAAGTATTTCATTATATTTTTGCCCAAACCTTTACAGTGTTCATTATTATTATTATTATTATTATACAGGATTTATATAGCGCCAACAGATTGCGCATCGCTTTACAATATAAGGAAGACATTGCAATCACAATACAATTCAAGACAAGATGGTATGGAGGGCCCTGCCCCTGAGGACTGATCGAGTTTTCAAACAGCTGGCTCCATCTCTCTCAGCTCCATTTCCTGAACTTCCCATTGAGTACAACACCGCAGTGTCCAGCAGCTCTCCATCTACTAGCTTGGAGAATGGAGGAAGGAAGAGGAAGTAGGGGCAGGGAGCAGGGTAGTTGCTTTCCTTGCTGTACCTGTGTATTAGTGGAGACACACAAAGCTTACTATTACACACAAGGGTGATTCCATAGTAACCTGCAAGGGGAAGGAGACATCCTAAAACAGGATATCAGAGCCAACTCTCCGCTGATTCTGCAGGAAAATAAAACTTTTAAAAATTAAGAAGCAGCATCCATTGTAAGTGATTTCATCAGCATTTGAAATAGTTAAAACATTTTATGGCTTTAATATAACTTTAAAGCGTACCTTTGGCCAGACTAAGGACATTTAATATTTTACATATTTATAAAAACAGTAAACTTTAAAACAAGCTAGAACTGTGGAACAATTCACGCTACATTTTTAAAACAGTTTTCCTGTGCTCAGTAAAAACACATGCACTGACTTGTATTACAGATTTTGGTCCTATTGGTGACTTCTGTAGAGGTCTTTTCTCTATATAAAGACCTAATTTTTGCACTGACTTGTATTAACCATAACAAATGGGTAGCATTGTTGTCTAGTGATGAGCAGCCTGTTGACTCAATCATCTACACTGGTGCAGTGTAGATGTCCTTGGGTTTGATTACACCAAGATGCTATCTGCATGGTATCTCCATGTTCTGCCATCTTTGAATGGATTTCTTACGGGTATGGCAGCTCAAAAAACATACACAGGTAACTAGAACTTTCCAAAATGGCTCCCCAGTGTGTGTTGCCTAGAGCCTGGCCTAGTGACGTTAGGTTGTAATCTCCACTGGTGCGTTCACTCATGTAAAAGGTTCAGTGTTCTTCTAAAAGAGCTGTGGAATTTGTTGGCGCTATATAATTTATTAAATATACTTACAACTATATGCTCATTTCCAGCCTCGTTCATTTGATGTGTTCATTTTGTGTCATGTACAGACACATAATTCATGTGTGTGTATAAGACCACGTTCATTAATTCCGTTGAGTGATGGAAGTTGCTGTGTACCGATATTACTTTTGTTTTTATTGAGTGGATTATTTGTTGCTAAGGAATCTGTTAGTGAATGTACTTCTATGAGTTTCTAGCATCCACTTTATTTGCCTATCCACTTTACCTTTTACAGGAGAGAATCATTGAACGTTTAAAAGAACAGAGGGAAAGGGATGACCGAGAGAGACTAGCAGAAATAGAAAACTATAAGAAAGAAAACAAGGACTTGAAAGAGAAAGTAAACAGTTTGCAAGCTGAGCTAACAGAGAAAGAGGTGGGTGATGTTAGATGACGTTTATTGATAAAGAACTTCTATAGGGTTATCATTATTGATGAGTAAGATACAGTATATTGCTGAGTTAAAGCTCAACTTCAGATAAAGAGCTTGAAAAGCGTAAATGTGATCTGTTTAACCTGCCAAGGGTATTAATCTTGTTTTGTCAGGTTTGTGATTCAGATATTCCTGACTGATGGCACAGTCAGGGTTAGGACCTCTGCACAGACTATACTGAACTCCAGGCAGATATTAAATACACCCATTAATGCAGCTCTGTATTAATTAATACATCATTAAATGCATTTTTTTTTAAATATAAGGAGTGCAGTTTCCTGGATTTGACTCAGTATCAGCCCCTTGCAGTTGCTGTACAGCAAAGTTCAGCCTGGGAGAAGGAGAAGCAGCTTAACAAGACAATCAGTTAGGCTGCTATGCTCAAGATTCTGATAGAAGGCAAGAATAGAGTGATGCTCATCTGTCTGCTGTTTCTCCTTCCACTGTCCAGTATCAAGCAGGGGGAAGGACAAGACCAGGGGGAGGGACAATTGCATCAGATAAAATTAGGTCTTCTGCCTAGTCAAAAGCTGTGTACATTTCAGAACTTGATGGGCAGGTATCACCATATACAGTATGTATTTAAGCCATGTATTTAGATGTGTTCGTGGAATTCAGCTTTAAAAAGTGAACACTCATTGATCAGCATGGTAAGGTTTTGGTAGACTGACACTTAGGTTTTGGAGTTTTTCCATCATCTATCAACTTCAACAATCTGTCAATATATTATCCCAGTATCAAGCAATTTAGAGAGTTTGCCTTGATATTTAAATAGTGACTTTTGAATGCAAAGCTGAGGAATTAGTACACCCCTTCCCATACATCCTGTACCTAGCTCTTGTTTCTTAATCATGAAGGGCTGGTTAGCCTAGCCAAAATCTAGGCTCAGGAGAGGAGGACATACCTTTGACTTGTCTTACAAAAGCCAACATTTGCATATCAGAGTCCTCCGCTTTTAGGGTCCTTAGGTGCTCAAGAAGACAGTGAGCAGTTTGTGCAGGCACCTTCTGTTAATTACATAAACATCCACTATATGAAGTAAGAACAGTTATTTTAAGGGTTAAAGAAAAACACATTTATACTTCATAATGATGAAAATGTGAAAGTACTGACCTCTAAATCTTTCTAGGCCAGTTTAATAGATTTGAAAGAACATGCAACTTCTCTGGCTTCTTCTGGACTCAAGCGAGACTCCAAAGTGAAGTCCCTGGAAATGGCCATTGAACAGAAAAAAGAGGAATGCAGTAAGTTGGAAGCGCAGTTGAAGAAGGTAAGTAGAATATGCACAACTGTCTGACACATAACATAACACATAACGCTGTGATTTGGAAACAGTTTGATAGTGTAATCAGGTGCCGCTGATTCCACAGTCCTCTACAGAGCAGCAGCATCAAAGATTTCTTTGAACTTGGGATAGAAAACAAGATTTTGTCATTGCTGCTGATGGAAGTTTGGAAACAGGAAAAACAATGCTCTATCACAAAAGCAATATATATAGACCGCAAGTTTCGGGGCCAACAACTGCTCTGACACTGATGTGAACCCAAACATATTGTAATTACAAATCAAAGCCTTTGTGGTTTTTCAGAATGAAATTGTGTCATCGACTTGCCAAGCTGAGCTCTTGGATAATATTAACTTAAGCTAATCAAGAAATGTTGATTGCGGCAATGTTTTTTTTACTACAAACAAAGCTGCAGTGCAGAGAGGACAGCTGCTTTCTACAGTGCCAGCACGGTACAGGTACCATATCATCCATAAAGATTTCCACTTTGCCAGAGGAAACATCTAAAAGTCCCCATTCCCTGAACTCCCACAGTGCTGACACTGCAATCTCATATAGTTTAGTTTTTCTATGCAATTATTTTTGATATCCAAGATGTAACAGCCCAGAGAATATCCAGGGATTCTTAACGTGCTAGTCCATTATCAGATTTGGCTGTGGGACCAGTCTTCTACACAAGCACCCAAATCATTAAACAAGCCAGTACATGATAGTTTATATTTTGGTAGACACTGGAAGGTTAAATTCCAAATGAACTCTCAGCAAAACATATTTGTTTCAGTGGAGACTGCATAAAGTCTATAATCTATAAATGTCTTTAATGCTCTTTATAATAGAGCCCCAGAAACAATGAAAACTTCTTTCCTCAAGGCTGCAGGCTTCAGAGAAGGGCCGCTGCTATTTGCGAGAGTCCAGTAATCTCTTGGCAGCAGTAATACATAACCCCCCATGAGTGACAGCTAGAGTTCTGCAATCAGAATAAGCAGTAGCCTTTCTCTGTAGACTTTGGCCTGGGGGACAGTCATTTTCACTCTTTCTCTGTTATTTAGGATATAAAAGTACAACATTAATCGATCATAGATTCTATGCAGTCTTCCCTGAAATATTATTTTTTCTGAGCGTTCAATGAGAGATTCAAGTCATGTTACGTTGACTTGGCAGCCTTCCAGTCTTCTAAGGGCTTGTTCGCACCATGTGCATTGCTCTCCCCCCCCCATGTAAGGTGTAAACAAGGCATGAACAAATCAATAGTTTTCCTGTGCCCTGCTCACTCCATACATCGGTGGTGGGGTGCAGAAAAATTTAGCTCAACAGACATGGGGTAAGTAAGCCCTGATGTAAACATAGACCATATCTATTGTGTCTATATTAGAAGGCTGCCAAGTCACTGCTGAGGGAGAGGACCGTGTACAGTAAAGCTGCTAAGAATCTTACTACAGTGGTACTAGAGTGCCTTTACTTTGAAATTTAAAGGATGAAGTGCTATAGAGTACCTCTAGCTACGGAGGTCAGTGCAGGTTTGTTTTTGATCATTATAATATGTAAATATTTATACCCTGGACACAGGATAACTTTAAATTGCTATTAATCAGGCCCCAACTGGCAGCTTTTGGATCTGCTCAATGGCTTCTATAGTTTTCCTGTCTTTGTTTGCAACACTTTATTTAGTCAGCATTGTAATAACACTTTGAAACTGATAATGCTCTTCTGGATTTAACAAAGTTAGGTAGCATGGACAGATGTGGGATGGTGTGTTTCATATGCCCATGCTACATTGTCCTGCTATTGCAGCAATGCCATTAGGAATAATGTAACTGTCTTTAGCTGTGATGCTATATCTCCGGCTCTTCAATTCTTTAACAGATGGAATGAAAACAGCTCACACTATCATTCATCTTCCAGTGTGCTTGCGGGTCACTAAAATAGTACAAAGTTCAATACAGAACTTTTTCCTGCCCGTACAGTACATAAAATGTACACACCCAGCTAATAAATTACAGTCTACCTACCCAGCTGTCAAAAAGCCAGAAAATATTTTGTAGAGTTTAAAATTCTTTTTTAGATATATTTGAAGTTTTCTGATCTATGTAAACTCAGGCAGTTATGTAAAATTAGACATATAATTTCAGCACTTGCTAAGCCCTGTTTACATATATGACCATATAGAACAAGCCCAATGTGATTTCAGAAGAACAACATTCCTTTTTCCCCGCAAAAAACAGTTACTGCATGTGGGATCTTTGTGTCTGTATTCACATGTAAGAAAGCTAGAAAATTGGGATCATTGCATCAGTGTTGGTGGGAGGAATAGGCACAGTAGTGCTTACACTGACTGTGAATCATTTTAAACTTGTATTGAAAATGAAAAAACATAAAACCAGCACTTACTGCACAGTGCAAGCACCTCCAGATGCCTCAAAGTCCAAGCAAACTTTCTGCAGAGAGCTTGGAGCATTTGTGCACTTTGAGTTGCAAATTTCGACCACCTTCTGTATTCGACAGGTCTACCTGCTATGTTTCTCATTACAGTGCTGAGATTTCTCAGGAGCCTGTAGTAAAGGCTGATCCTAACATTTAGCAATGAATGTCAGAAAGGATAGGGAAGACAAACACCAGTGCCTTTCAAAAAGAAGAGAGAAGTTTACTTTAGAAGGAATTTGTTCTTACTCAACAAAAGTAAAGTCACACTTTAAATATCCTTAAACTGCAAGTAGCATATAAAATGATGCCTGCCTGAAGGGCCAAATACTCTGTAGAGCTCAGTAGCAGCCCTAAAGCCCAGGAAGTTTTAATATGCAAGTTCCTGAAGATACGCTTGGTCCCCTCTTCAGCCTATTGTTGTTCGTTAAGGCTATTCACCACAAGAATGGACCAACAGATAAGTGTGTGTGGTTAGGGCCAACTACAGCTTCAGGAATGGAAGAAGTCTATTTGTATAATTGGAGCTTTCTGTTCTTTCATCTACCAGTAGGCACTGCAAGGTGTGTGAGGCTTTGGTACATGTCAAATGGTTATTGGTTTAGGGAAGCTTGTGGGAGATGACTGCTGATTTATAGTTATGGGTCCTTGTGTTTATAGACCCTGAATATTCAATTTAAATAGATCTAGGAAAAAGCAGGGCCTTATTTCACTAAATAGTTGCCCGGCGGAGCCTTTAGTTTAATTTGGCTAAATATATTCCAGGTGCATCAAAGCAAAAGGTATCCCAAATCTTACAGTATGTTTTCTTTAGAAAACAGCCACAGCTAAATGTCTATCTCCTGCCAGCATGCTGTAGTGAGGGATCCCTGCTCTCTGAGTGGAATCTGTGTTCTCTCTGCACAGATTCAACACACTCCCCACTGAGTGAGCAGTGAGCACGCATTTTGATGACGTGTTAGCAGTGTGAGCAGTAGTAAAAATGAGTATGTATACTTTTCCTTTGCATGTAAGGCTCAGTTTAAACATTCTTGTATGGTGACAGGGTCGCTTTAAGAATATGTAAATGTTTGAATGTCCATAGCCTGGCCACAGTTCTGTAAATGTCACTGTAGCTTCCTTTTTGGAAATGGCCGGACCCCAAAGTAATTTTTAGGTTGTTCAGTTTTTCTTAATTGTAACTGTGGTGATTTACCTCATCTGGTCTCTCACAGTCTTCAACTTCATCTCAGAGAAGTTGAACTTTTTATTTGACAGCAATCACATATGTTGCACTCCATTTCCTCTTTAGGCTTTCCTCTGTGGCTAACCTGTTCCTTTGGCGACCCCTTCCCCAGTGATTTGCATGCTAAAAAAATAATGGTGTTTATTTAACAATAGTGCTTAATTAATCTTTTATTATTACTATCTTTGAAAGTTGTGTGATTAATGGATGCCTTCGCTAAAAGCACTTCTGGTGATTCATTGCTCGAGTCCAGTGCTTAATGTATCATCAAAGTGGACAGCCTACTTTATTTCATGGGTTATTTAACCTGAGAAAGGGAAAGCAACTGTATACCGTACTTTTCAGATTCTAACAATTCTCTTCTAGGAGCCAAGGTAAACAGGCGCGAGTCCCCGTGTGACTCTCGCTTTCACCGAGGAATGTTTAGGAACTTAATATTGCTACATATTAATGACAAGCTCTTTTGTTCAAACACACTGGATTTGTTGAGTTAATTCTGTTTTCCTGAACCTTTCCTTCTCTTTTTTTCCTTTTCTGTGTATGTCTGTGTCAATCCCTCCTGACTTGCCAATGTAGCAAGCCGAGCAGTTGTTCAATCAGATGTACAACCCTGTAAGTGGTTTCCATTGGAACACATGACAAAGCATGAAAAACCCATCATCCACCAAGCTTTGAAATATGGCATCAATGAGGCTGTACATATATGCACTGGTTCTGCCTGCATAATGTTTACCTTTCTTTGCTGAGAATGGTCATCCGCTTCCGCTTTATGCGGCACTGCAGCGTGCATGAGAGCCGGTCCTTAAGTTTAATGTACCTTATACTTTGTAGGATCCTTCAAACATCTAGCATAATTGATACTCCACAGAAAATGTTTTTAGCTTTGCAATAGGCCATGTAGATCTACATTCATATGCAGAATATATGTTGTTTAGGGAATGGTAACTGTTTCTGCTTTATAAAGGTGAACAGGAAACAAAAATAATCAGAGGCCGTAATTTGTCAAAGTTTACTGCTTTCAGAATTATTTGATGTTTTTGGTCAGTTTAGAAGCAAAGATTGGGCATCTCAATAGCTGTTATCAGCCACTAAACACAAGTCTTCTGTTTAAATATTGATTCCTGCCAAGCGTTCCTGTTTTCAAAAGAGTGGGGAAGGGTTAGAACTCGGCTAACTCTGTTTTTGTCTCCGTTTGGTAGACTTCCCCTAACTGCCTGTTGACAGGTGTCTCTGGGGACAAAGACAATACTACAAACATGACAGAGGTTCTAAACCTTCCTACCCGCATATTAAAAGTAGGAAAAACTGTGATGGTACAGGGTACAGGATTCTGAACTGCTTCAGTGGGAGACAATGTCATTCTGGTCATGGAGCATCTGTGATCCCATGTATGTCCTTTCCTAATTGAGACAGGCATCCTTTTTCCTGCGTGCTATTTTTAATGAAGATACTTTTTCTGGTAATCTTCTGGAAAGGTGGTCTTGGGAACTGTACACATTGTTCAATGTAGGCTCTGGCTTTGGGGCTGGAGTGAGTGAACGTGTAATTTTAACTTGGAGTAAGAGTTTAATGATAAACACAACATAACCACAATATACTGTATATCTCTCCAATGTAATTATCTACTTTGGACTTTTTCTTCTATCTTTGATACAGTAGATGTCTCAACTTTCCATCTTATAGTAAAAATACCTATTTATATGTTGGATTCTGTCTCCAGTTTTTGATAAAAAAGACAGTTTTCTCTCCAGTAGTTTCTCTATGTGGTCTGTAAGACTTAAAAGCATTATTTGCCTCGCCATTTTTCAATTTATTTGTGTTGCATGGCTTGTTACTGTATGTACACATACCTGACCACTGCCAAAACAGTGCAATCATGTAAAACATTAGCAGCATGGCCTGTATTACTCCATATGATAATGAGTAGGAGATATTTGAGAACCCAGGTTTTACAGTAAGGTGATTTGGGGCTTACAGATAAAAAAAAAGCATGGAAAAGTACATTAAAGGTAAAGCTTTCCTTGAAACATTTCAGCATTCCCAGATGACTAGTTTTCTGCCTGTCAGGTTAATTCACCTTCATGTCATAGAATGATTGTATTTTGTACTTATGCATTGAACATAGCTTACCACGTTCAGAACTTGACCTCACTGACACAGCTGTTTGACCACTGGCACTTTTTTGTTGATGTCAAAACAGGTTTTTGCCCGTCAGCAAAATGCTGTGGGTTGTCTCCGAAGGCCATTTGCAGGTTAATGTCATGCCTTGCACTCTCTGACTTCTCTCCGTAATTATTTTTCTCCAATGCTGACATGCTTTTTCGATAATTAAAGTAAGCAGTTGCTCAGCTTTAATCATTGTCTGACTAACATGTGGTTTTGACAATGAAAACCCAAAGGACAGCTCTGCCAATTACATTGCCCAAAATGCAATGCTTAGACCATGGTTTCTGCGCCCGGGCACCGTGTAAATCTCTCTGTGTTGCATTTTGCAAAATTTTTCTCATCACTAAGGCTCCGCTTTGACTGAAGTGATTGTTCTCATCTGTCCTTGGATTTATTAACTCCAGTTCCTCTTTAATCACACACAACCTGTAACTGATGAGTCATGTATATATATGTAGCCTTTGCTCAAGCTTTGAATTGTTGGAATTTCCGATACAACTGATTTAACAGAGCATACTGGCGTTTTCCAGTAGAAACACAGACATGGGGTGATACATGACTTTGAACAATAGGAACGAGTCTATTGGAGATCAGATGTGCTTCCATGAAGGAAACCAAATTTAATTTTGTTTTGCTTCACGGCACAGCAAGCTTCTCTGTCCAGGATCTGTTTTCTTCAGATTGCTTGGCCCTAAGGGTTGTGTTTTGAGCCAGGACTTGCTGTGAAACGGTACAAAATATTGTTCCCATCTTTTTTATGGCTACAGTACTTGAAGGCACAAACAGCATCATGCCCAAGTCTCCAGGAGCCTGCTGTGACCAGTCTAGCCACTTTGATATATAAATGTGATAGCCCAGATTAAACTGCCTGAGGGCTGCTAACCCTGGCAAATACAAAAGTCAGTTGACCCCATTTTTTGGCATTTAAAAAAACTTGGATTTGTTTGTTTGATTTTGTCCAGTTTGCAGCACATTACTATTTATTTTAAATGCTTCCTCCCAATATTGTTTTTTTGTAGCTTTTCTTTAGCCCAGGATAAGGCCAGTACCAAGAGAACAGTACAAGCATACATGTCAATGTGCCATTGAACAATAAAGTTCTAGTCAGGTCATGGAAATAAGGCCAACCTATATTTAGGGTATGTGGCAAACTTACAAATTACAAAAGAGCAGAAATGTCAACCCAGTATCAGTCTCTAAGGCCCCAGTGTAGCATGTCTGCTGCCGGTGCTGAGGGATGACACTTAGCACACTCTCTGGACTGATGGAAGAGGGTAAAACCATTAATTAACAACGTTTGTTTGTTTTAAGTTTTGTGAGTGTCTGTTATCTGCATTGAGTTTTTGCAGGAGATAGGACATCTTATGAAGGGGTCTGCCATTTAGCCTTGTACACTGCTTTGTAAGGGGGAAAACACAAATATATAATAAAAATCAAGTAATTCTTGATATGATATTCTACAATATTAAAGATTTTAGAATGGAGATTTAAATTTGAACTAGTACCCTTTGGTTGACCCGGCTCACCTTTGGTGCAGTTACACTTATATTGTAGTCACCAACCCCCCCACTTCACAACTCCCCTGTGTCTTATATGACATAAGTCAAGCAAGATATAATTGACTGGATCACACAGCCGCTTGGAAATGCCACTCTTACTTATTTCTATGGCGCTTCTGAGTATGAACTTGTACTCCGGAATAACTCTCCATAGGAATTAACGAGAGCACATGGGTGGGCCAAGAAGATTTGGGCAAGCAGCTGTAAAGTCATGACAGTGATATTGTAAAAATGTGAGTATAAGACTAGGAGGTGGTTTGTGGGAGGGGAGGACTTGGATGTGAGTGTATCTGCACCAAAGATGCTGTTACAGTCATACCTATGCAGCCTCTTCTTTTCCAGTTGAGTATAATAACTGTTTAGTCTGTCTGATCAATAATGATGATTTATGCAGAAATGATGCCTGAGTAATTGCTTACCAATTTTAGATGTTTAATATTGTCAGGCCTGAAAAAGCCGAGTGGTAGATCAGGTAAAAAGGTTATTTACTGAAAACTACACTAAGATACAAGCATAATTTTTAGCATCCTTTGCAATAGGAATTTCATTTTTGGTGAGATATTTTCTAAAGGTTAATTACTATTAATGGGATGCCAACTCTGCACCTTTCCCTATTACAACACAGAAAGCCCACTAGCTGCCTATGATAAACCTAGGCCCTCCCATTCAGGAATCAGTTTGGAAAGAACGTGCTGCAACAAACAGATTTTTCTTCAGAACAGAAACAGGTAGAAATCTGAACAAAGTTTGTTGAAATCCTTGCAGTGTTCACATATCACCCAGAGTGGATTTTTTTTCTGAATAAAAGTGGAATTACTCTTTAAGTACATTGTAAACCACTGGTTTACTCTATAATAATCCTGATAGTGGGTTTAGGACAAGTGAAAGTTTGCAGTCCTTACATGCAAAAAAGGACCAGCAGTACCATACGATCATATTTGAGCTGAGTTACTGCATTAAAAGAAAATAATGCATAAGAGTCACAATATTTCTTTGAAGGATCCTGCAAGGTATAATGTGCATGCATGTTTGTTTTTTTTGTTTTTTTTTTCTTTAAATATTATGCTGTCTACATTGTGCGTGAGAATGAAAACTCTTCCTTATATATGAATTCCCTTTCTTTCCAGCAAATCTTAACATTTTGTGGTAGGTATGGAAAAGATTTAGAAATGCTAACATAAGTCAGGAGCACATCGTCTGATTGGTATAAAAATTACTAGAAAAATCTTAGGCTTGCATGAAGTTTATATAGTTTGAAGTCAAGTGATAGTTTTGCTGTAGACAGTCCAGACAGCCAATGCTGGAGCTGTTTTATGAAATTTGGAGCCTACAACATCCACATTTCCTGTTTGATTTTCCACGGAGTGAAAGCTAAAACACCATATTGGTTGTGGTAGACAAGTTCTCCGCTTTTCATAAATGTGTCTTTTTTAGGAGTCTAATAAATT
Source organism: Nanorana parkeri (assembly GCF_000935625.1). Classification (NCBI taxonomy): domain Eukaryota; kingdom Metazoa; phylum Chordata; class Amphibia; order Anura; family Dicroglossidae; genus Nanorana; species Nanorana parkeri. Next base: position 1,255,343 of record NW_017306499.1, read on the forward strand.
AAACAGCGGTATATAATTGCTTTAGAATTTATTTTTCAGTTACTGCATATCCTAACCTTTTTTTTTTGTAATACATTTTTATTGGGTTTATACAATACATAGGTTACATTGTACAAGGTCATGTGCAATAAAAAAATATGGTCGCCAACATTACAACAAAGACAGAGAAGCAAAAGTAGACAACGATCCTGTGCCGCTTCTCATAGGCACGAGTTATGGTCAGAAGATTGTTGGTAGCAAAATAGTACAATATGGTATGGACTTTGCTGTGCTCTATCCAGCTGCTTAGAAGAGCAGAAGAGACTAAAGGCAAAATGAGAACACTGAGCAAAAGGCAAGATAGAGAATAGTAGGAAGAGGAAGGGAAGAAAAGAAAAGGAGAAGGGGAAAGGGATAAGGGTGTGAGGAAAGGAGAAGAAAAAAAGTTTTGGGGTAAAAGGAGTGTAGGTTAAAAAGGAGAGGGGAATCAGAAGGAGGGGAGAGGGGTACGTAGGGTTAAGTGGAGGGTTCTCATGCCCAGCTGAGGGTAGTCAATATACACTACAGTTACCTCCCATCTTACAATTTTTAGGAAATGTCTGTTAAAAGTGGATGGGATGTAATGTTTAACCCAAAATTGTATTCACCTGTCCAGTAGTTTTGCCATCCTCTTCTCATAGATTATGGTCTCATTTATCTGGAAGTTCAGAGTCAGAGATTATTTAGAGACAGAGACTTCCTGCATTTTGCAATAGTTTGCTTGGTAAGCATAACAATGAATGTTGATCTTAAACTGGTGGGAACTATCAGGCGTTTTATTAAGTAAAGCTTGACATGGATCTGGATTGATTGGTTGGTAACTGACTCCCGTGACAGACCACAAACTTTACTTATGTAAACTTTAGTTTACTAATTTGTATTGAGATTGTAGTCCATCACAGGAGTGAGCTTGGGGTGGTGGCTACTTTACAACACACACAGGGACCATGTGGAACACAAGTAGCCACCCTCCAGAAGGAAAGACAGTGTCTGCATCAATTCAGAGATGATTTGAGGACCGGCAGCCGATTGATACACAAATAGCTACATTTTTGTTAATAGTTAAAGTACTTGAATGCAATTTTAAGATTTAACTTATGTATTTTTATTGTTTTATTATATTCCTGTTTTTGGTGTGGTGTTAAATATAGCTTTTTGTAGACTGGCCACTAAAGAGATCTCTAGATGCAAGCTACATAGACTTGCATTGTAAAACACAGCTTAAATGTAAGAACTGCAAAGCAGTAAGCAGAGATTCTGCCTTGCTAATTCTTGTCCATAATAAAACTTACTCACCTGCCCGTTCACAGTCATCTTTAGCATGTACACTCTGCTCCACATGTGCTGCATTTCTTCACACTGTGCCGGAGCTCACCAGAAGTCTCCACCACTGTCCACATACATAGAAGTGAATTAAAAGACAACTATGGGGGTAAGTGTTTTTCCCCATAGTTCTCTTAAGAGTCACGGGAGGACATATACTAGCGTCCTCCCGTGACCCAAAGCTCAGTATATCTCGAGCTATCGTATATATAATATACTGTTTATTTGCTTTGTCCATGTAATTCCAAACTGTCTAAATTGGTATTTTTGTAGCAGAGGAAATGTAGCATTCTATAAAATTAGCATCCAGATTGACCACTGGCCAATTTCAGTTCCCCATACTCCCAGCGGTATTGAAAAGAAAATCCAATTTAGTGAACCAGAACTTTAAGATATTAAAATGTTTGTACTTTTAGGGTTCTGTATGTTCTTTTTTGGTTTTAGCTATACCTTTTTTTCATCCACTTACTGTACAGTTCCCACGTATGCATTTGGGTAGAGATTGACAGTGTATTTCCAGTATTCAAGTAGATGATAAAACCAATGCTCTCTGGTGGTTGGCTCTTAAAGCTGAACTCCAACCTTCCCCTCAGTCTTGCATCCCATTTTCCTGCTGAAACTTTTCTTAACATATTAGTTGGGAGGAAAATTATAGGAAGATTTAACTTCAGCTTTAAAATTAATCTATTGCCCCCCCATCCCCCTCCTAAGTCACCACTGAAAAGATTTTGACAAGCAGCTGCACAGTAATAGGCTGCATTATTTTAGCGGTAGCTTCTGTTATTATATTTAATAACACTAACCTCAAGATCCCCCATAAAGGCCTTTTCACGCTTTTTTTGTGCGTTGGGGCGGTTCACATAGACAAAGACTATTCATTTTGAATGGGCTATGAATACACACACGCTGCTAATTTTTTTTGCAATGGCTTGCATCACGTCACTTGGCATGTGATGCTCTGTAGCACAGGTGTGTTAGCATCTACTCTATATGTGCATTGGGGCGCCATTCTAAATGTCTCTTAATAAATGGAACCGCAACGCACATATGTACTGTGCTTTATGCTTTACTGTTGTTACACATGGTAAAACAAATGTTTAATTGTGTCTAACCACTATGTTACGGTTATTTTAAGAAAAAATAACTTGGTGTGTAAAAGCAGTAGTGCATACCAGAAGCAGTAATTTTAGATTTTTATAACTGGACCTATACTTAGTCTCTAGCAACATCTCAGTGAGAGCTTTTTCCAAAAGAGAAACCATTAAATCATAGTGCATTGATCGTCATTCTCTAATTTCTAGGCTGACTGAATGCCTGCATAGAGTGGAGGAATGGCAGGTCGATTCTAACACGTTGACTATATCAGATAAATAGGCAGCATTCCACCGTATAAATATGAGTGTATGTGGCATGGCTTAACTTCCCTCCTGTCACGTGCCTATTTTTTCCATGATTTGTTTTATTCTGGCTTATCCATCCTGTTTATTGGAAAAAATGGAAAATTGTACAATATGAGAATCAGTAAAACATTTTTTCAGGCCCAAGATAATGGGTTATACTAATGTTCGGGTGCTCATTTATACCTATAAAACAAGTGACATTACTTATTGCAACCAACAGATTCCAGCTCTATTTTTTGTAACTGCAATTTTTGGTAAATCTGAGCTAAAGAAGAACTCTGTTACAGATGAAGTTACTATTCGGGTGTTCATGAAGTCAGGGTACATAGAATCCTCCATCCACACTGTTTAGTGTGTATGGGGAAATTGATTGATTACTGTTTCTCAGCCCATTGGGCTGAATGAGAGAAACTTACACATGTATGGCTAGCCTTAGTAATCAAGAATGTGTGCGGAAAATAAGACCTGAGGCTGGCTAATGATCTTTTTTGAATGTCATAGCTAAATAGATTTCAACCACAAGACCTAATGTTATCAGAATACAATTGTGGGAATTTATCAATACTGGAGCCGACAAAATCTGGAGCAGCTGTGCATGGCAACCAATCAGCTTCTCTCTGTACCGCTGCTACAGATTTTGTCTGCTCCAGTTTTGATAAATTCCCTTCAGTGTTTTTATGATAGGGAAATACTCCAGTAGAGTAATGTACATAGGTAACTGTAGTAAGTAACTAACTTCTGGCTCCATTCCTCTGCTAAACCCTGCTGACTGTTGCCACTGTTCAGCAATTGGTGGATGTTGGAGGTTTCCCTATAGACGTCTGCAGATCTGGCAGAAATGTAGGTGTAGACCAGGAAGTTGTGACAGAAAAGTAGGTGTAGACCAGTAAGCTGTAGCAGGAAATTTAGGTGTAGACCAGGAAGTTGCGGCAGGAAATTTAGGTGTAGGCCAAGAAGTTGCAGCGGACACTTAGGTGTAGACAAGGAAGTTGCAGCGGGAATTTCGGTGTAAACCAGGGAGTTGTGTCAGAAATTTAGATGTAGACCAGGAAGTTAAAGAAGAAATTTAGGCGTAGGTGATGAAGTTATAAATACACAACTTTCCTTACACTGTTTGTTGTTTTTACAAATTCATCACTTGGGTGCAGGTTGATTCTTCTTTGTACTTTGTAGGCCCATGAAGCAGAAGAGGAGTACAGGATGAACCCAGGAAGTTGCATCAGAAACTTAGGTGTAGATGAGGAAGTTGCAGCAGAAATGTCGGTGTAAACCAGGGAGTTGTGTCAGAAATTTAGATGTAGACCAGGGAGTTGCGGTAGAAATTTAGATGCAGACCAGGAAGTTGCAGAAGAAATTTAGGTGTAGACCAGGAAGTTGCAGCAGAAATTTAGGTGTAGACAAGGAAGTTGTAGCAGACATTTAGGTGTAGACCAGGAAGTTGCGGCAGAAATTTAGTGCAAAACCATGAAGTTTACTGTGCCTTCATTGGATCTTTTGAGCAGTGGAACTAAGGCATACATACCACATTCTGCTCCTGCTTAGAGGAGATATTGATGGCTGAGGACAACATCTCTGATGTCCCTTTATTTTATTTTTTTTATAAATAGACTCATTTGTGCCCTGTATTAAAATAATTTCAATTCAGCTGTGTACTGTGTGATTTGTGACTCACACATTAAAGCGTAAATGTTTTAAATGAATACAAACCAACATAAATCATAAAAGATCAACAAAAATGCCCAACAAATTTAGAGAATTTCTGCTGATGAGTATATATTTCTTTTTTTTTTTTTAACTGCAAAGAATTCAAACCTTCTGACGGCTGTTTTGGTACTTTTTTTTTTTGTTCGTTTTACTTTAGTTTGTTTACTTTGCTGTGCATGTTGTTTATGGGTCTTTAGATTAGTCACCGCTTGCTGTTGCCTTGTTTTCTTCTCTTTGCTTGCTCTTTTTGGAGACACCTGTGGGGCGTAATGAGAAGCAGGGGGTATCATTGCTGTGTGGTTATGTGAGTACTTACAACGTGTACTATATTGTCTCTTTACGTGACTAATGCCCGTCTTTTACATCATCACTGAAACAATTGAGTTTGTTCTCATGCATGAGACGTCTTTTTTTTGTGTGATGCGTTTTATATTGTTATATGTGCACTGTTTGTTTATGTGTAAGGAAAGAAAACTAAAGTAGTTTAATGTACAGGTTGCTATTATGTAACATATTAAAGAATATTTTCACTATTAAACAACAGTCCCCTATTCTGGATCTTTGTCATAGGGGAAACACAACCTCAGAATTAACCTGCAGCATTACATGCTAATATATCTGGGTTTGCAGCTCAACCTCAAGGTGCCCATACACTGCTCGATTCTCGTACGAAAATCGTGGGAAATCCCGCGATCGTACGAGAATCGTGCAGTGTGAACGAAGACGTGCGACCGTTTCTACTGTACGGTCGCACGTCTTTTGTCTAAGGAGCATGCTAGAAAACCAGCCGAGAATCGTACGATTTTCGGCTGGTTTGAACTGTGCTCGGGAGACAAATGCCGAACGGGCCGGTGTGCGCACGCGCATTCACACTGCTCGATTCTCGTACGATCGCGGGATTTCCCGCGATTCTCGTACGAGAATCGAGCAGTGTATGGGCACCTTTACACTTATAAGGATTGTTCTTTAGACTTTATTGCTACACAGAGAGACCTCAAAAGAGTGCTGTGGCTATGCACACTTTCTGTTGTCAAGCCTGATAGCTATAAATGACTGTAGGCAGGTGTAGGCAGTTACAATAGCTGCCATAAAAATTTTAACATATTTAAAGGAGAACTATGGGGTCAGTGCTTTTCCCCATAGTTCTCCTAAGGGTAACGGCTTTTCCCCATAGTTGTCCTAAGGGTAACAAACTAGCATCCTCCCGTCACCCAAAGTTCAGTATACTGCGAGCTGCAGCTCGCTGTATACTGAGACGCCGCAGCCGGGACGGCTCCCGACATTACTGTCTGGATCCTCGCAGCTGTGTGTTTGACAGCTGGCTCTGCCTATTTAGAGGCAGAGCCAGCCTCCCCCCCGCCCCCCCGTCCGTTCCGCCAGTCAGCGCTGGAGGATCGGACAGGAAAGGGGGGGAATCCCTGCAGAGAGCTGTGAGTGATGGTCACGGCTCTCTGCAGGGACAGGATCGAGAAGTAAACGAGCGACGGTATATGTTCGCTCACTTCCCGATCTATTGAGCCGACCCGTGACAGTTTCATTGTCACAGGTCGGCTAGAACTATGAGGCTGAGTGATTTTCACTCGCCTCATAGTTCTCCATTAATTGGCTATCTCCACCACCTAACAGAATAGGAAAGGCAGAGGAAACAATTTAAGGGGTTGATTTATAACCCTTCTTGGCAGATTTCGTTTGCACAGCACTATTGCCATGAAATGGTGGTAAGAAGTAGGGATCTTCGGATACCAGTTCAGATACCAGTGCCGATACTTGGAATTTTAATGAGAACTACCAGGGTTGCAGCTGGGACCTGGCTCTGGCGCTCCATCACTCTCCTGAAATCATTAGTCGATATTGTTTTAGAAAAACTGTCACATGACACTAAACAAACATGTATCAGTTCTTGTATCTGTGAGGACTTGGACAAGTATCAGTACTTGTACTTGCAATAATGGTATCGGTGCATCCCTTTATTTATATTTATAAAATCAAAATCATACATTGAAACAGAGATGTACAAATCCCAGCAGCTCCGTGTGCTCCTTACAAATGACAGCTGCCTCCTAACTTTTTTGTATTTTTCTCTAGTCTAGTCTTGGAGCTAGAAAAGTGTCTGTACTTGTACCGAGTATGGTACTTGGTATCGGTGCATCCCTAGTAGGAATCATAGGAATTTCCTATGCTCCTCAGCGCCTACTGTTGATGGTAATGTCGTGCGAGCAATGGATTATAAATCAGTCCTTAAGTGTGTTTTATGTTGCTCATCAGGCTCACAAAGTAGAATTTTTTAAAAATTTAGAAAAAGTCATGTTCCCTAAAGACAACTCGTTAAAGGAGAACTATGGGGTCAGTGTTTTTCCCCATAGTTCTCCTTAGGGTAATGGGAGGACACAAACTAGCGTTACCCTAAGCTCAGTATACCGCGAGCTACAGCTAAGTCTAGACGACGGGATCCGCCCAGCTGCATGAGTGACAGCTGGCTCTGCCTATCTAGAGGCAGAGCCAGCTGTACCCGCCCCCTCCCCCGTCCGTTCCGCCAGTCAGCGCTGGCAGATCGGAGCGGGGAGAGGGGAATACAGCCCCTCCCCCTGTCACGGCAGGGAGCCTTGACAGGATCGAGAGGTGAGCGAACGCCGGTATGTGTTCGCTCACCTCCCGATCTACTGAGCCGACCTGTGACAGTCTCATTGTCACAAGTCGGCTAGAACTATGAGGTGAGTGAAAAGAACTCACCTCATAGTTCTCCTTTAAGATCAGAACAGTATAAAAAGGATCATGTCATGCAATGGTACAAAGTCAACCAGTAAAATAGTAGCCTGAGTAAAAGCTGCATTACAGCACATAGTTATTTTTTTATGTTTTGGCAGCTGCAAATGTCTGTTCTGCTGCCCGGTGTATAAAATACCACAACTAGAGCTATTACACTAAACTATTGCACTAAATCCCTTGAAGTACAGTGAAAAGGTACAGTGCCAGTAAATGAGCTGTTCACACTTCAGACATATAAATAGGTGATTAGAGAAGGAGATTGTAATTTAGTCCATGTACATGGTATTTGGGCTAAGCAGCTCCCCTTTGGTAAATTTGTGTTAATAATGATTAATTGGCCCAGGCGATAAAGTTATAAATACACAACTTTCCTTACACTGTTTATTTGTTATATTTACAAATTCATCACTTGGGCGCGGGTTGATTCTTCTTTGTACTTTGTAGGCCCATGAAGCAGAAGAGGAGGCCAGGATGAACCCAGAGCTCGGTGACAGGGTCAAGCAGCTGGACAAAGAAGTGTCTTACTACAGGGAGGAGTGCAGCAAAGCACAGGCTGAGGTGGACAGGCTGCTGCAGATACTGAAGGAGGTGGAAAATGAGAAGAATGATAAAGACAAGCAAATAGCTGAGCTGGAAAGGTAATGTGTTCTTATGGAGTCTATGGATTCCTCTATCACCGCTTATGTTCATCTCCCACTGTTTCCTTTGTATTCCCTTAGGATACCCAATTGCAGCCTGTATCTGATTGGCTGCCAGCCACGTTCATCTGAGAATTTTCCAAATGGCTCCTTCGGCTGATTGAGGGATGAGGGGTGGAAGGGTGCGGATAGCGGCACCAATGCAGTAAATTTCTTCCGGTTCATCAAGAACCGGTCGAAATTTTTTAAGAGTGTTTACCTGGCTTTATACTTACCCGAAACTCAGAGCTGGCTGGCTCTTAGACCGGTCCTTCCAGGCTTTCTCCTCCTCTTCTGGGGTGGTATTCACTCGGTGTCCTCATGCCCTATACATGTATAGGACAAAATGACTCACAGTAAAAGCAGAGGGGGAGAGAGAGGCTGGAAGGACCTGTCTAAGAGCCAGCTTGCTCTCAAGACACGGGTGAGTGTAACTTTGTTATCTTTACACCAAGACCAAAAGAAGCACTTAACAGTGGGGTAGCTCCAGCACAATGGTTAAGAAAATGTTTGCCCGGAGTTCTTCAAGTCTATGAATAACTTTATAGCACAATAACATTGGCCATACACCTATGTTTCTACACTAACCTGCAGACTTCATTGACTGGTTGGAGAGAGAGGCTTTTATTTTGTTTCAAGTATTCAATGTCTGCATTGTCCGTCCCCCCCTCCCCAAAGATAATACTTCTGCTCAGTTTTCTCGTGGCAGTATGGAAATTCCCTTAGCGGTGAAAAGTTCAGGTCAATGGGAAGTAGAGTGCTAATTCTGTCCCAGTAGGTATAACGGGTGTGATTTTAGCACTTTAGGATATGATGTGCGAGCAGAGTAAACTTGGCTAACCCCTGCTTTCTAATCTCAACACGTTGTTCTTAACTTCAACAAATAGTGTGATGCATTTTGATAGCACCTAAGCTTATGTGTGATACAGTATCACTGCTTACAAGGGACTATTAAAACCGAAAACATTTTTACATCCATCTTGTGTTTTGCGAGGAAAATGTGGTTTCATTTTTCAAATGTAATATTTCTTTACATTTACAGATGTATTGTGAAATTTTGTAGCCAAAACTGTTTCAACAGTTATCATTTTCTTGTCTATGCTTTTGTTTTGTGTGTTGATGGGACAGCACTGCTATAATTTTGTTCTGTTACAAATGGGTTAGTCTTCCCAAAACTGATGTCTTGAATTTTGAGCGGAGGGAGGTTTGAGCAGGTTGAATTACTCACTGGCTCTTTACATTTCTCAGGGATCTTAGTATGCAGATTGGAAGTGCACCTAAAATTATTTTTTAAACCAAATAAAAAAAAAAATGTCAGGCCAAAACTAGGGATGCACCGATACCACTTTTTTGGGTCTGAGTACGAGTACCGATACTTTTTTTTAGGTACTCGCTGATACCAATTACCGATACTTTTTCTTAAAGGGGCAGATCACATTTTTTCCAAAGCAATACAAAATAATGATTTTAGGTCAGTTTCTTAATATTATGAAGAACTGTAACTCAAAAGACAACATGACTGTCAAAAAATAAGTTTACTTTGCTTAAATTGTCACAAAGTTGTACTCAACGAAAGTTAGTAAAATCTCAACGTGCCATTTGAAAAAAGGCCACAAGATGGCGTATGGATAGGATGGAAGCAGATGGAATTGTGTAGAAAAGTGAAAAAACCTTAATTTAGCTTAAGACCTCATTCACACAACTAACAGCCGGCCCATGTTATATTAATACAGCATGGTCAAAGATAAATGAATCTTTATTTTATATAATATTGATTAAGCAATGGAAAAAACAATTATTTTATATTTATTCATGCTGTATTCACTCAGCTATGATTCAGCTGTTATAATGAACAGGCATCCTCTATACTGAGTGTTCCTGTTCATTCATAACCTGTAGAAATCGTATATTTACTATATCCACAATCATGAATGAACAGGAAGTAATGTAGAGCACTTCCTGTTCATTCGTAATTGGGGACACAGTCAACATACCCGGTCCTCAATTATTTACAAACAGTCAGCGATCACTGACCCGCTGTCACAGGAGGCTAACGGGAGGAGAGCTTGGTCTCCTATGAAAGCTGACTCCTCCCCCGCACCGCTGGCCCGGCCTCCTATGACAGCTGTCTCTGCCCCCACAACGCTCTTCTGATCTGTCACAGCCGAGCGGGGCAATGCGTGAGGAGAGCCCGGCCTATTGTGACACGCCGGCCACTCACAGCACTCTCCTCCCCGCCCCACTCGGCCTTCTGGCAATTTCTTTCCTCCCTGCTGGACGCTGCACTGTGTTAGAGGGGACACAGAGCAGCTCCCACCGGGGAGGAGAGAAACTAGGCATGCACCGCAATTTCGGCCGAAAGATGGTTCTTTTGGTATTTTGCCAAAAGTGCCATTTTAAGCCGATATGTTTCGGCGGCCGAAATTTCGGCACATCTCTAATACTGATACCTGCACTGTGTTCTCAGCTCCACCTACCTACTACAGCCTTGATGCCTGGGTTTCCCACATGCAGCTGGATATTTGCTTTATGTGAGATCACAGAAGGTATTTCTTCAGCTGCAACTAAAGGAGTGGGAACTTGGGTGAGGGGAGTAAAATTCGATTTTTCAAGGAAAGGATTTACTGCTGGATTTTCAGAGTGGATTATTCAGACTTTCAGAATCCACCCATAAAATATTAGGTTTAAGAGGACTAACCCTTTAATGTTAACCCGAACTTACTTCCTAGATATTGAACTGTAAGCTGACATGGAATTCAGGCAACTAAAGTTGTATGCTTGTGTTTTCGCATACATTTCAGATTATAATGAACCCTAGGCTTCTCTGTTATGTAGGGCCCCTTTCAGATGGACGGTCTGATCAGGCGGATTTCATAGGAAGCCCAATATTAGTCTATAGGCAGCCGGATCTAAATGAATGTTTGTCTGTTTACATCAGATTACCCCCGACTCCCTCCAGAGTTCCGTTTTGGCGAACCTGATGGTGACGGATCCGGGTAATCTGATGTAAATGGACACATATAGGTTTACATCCAACTCCCCATAGACCAACATGGGTCCAGTATGTTCAGTTTTTTTCCTACATCTCAAGATGGAGTAAAAAACTGGACGGATAGGGTCGTCACAACGGTGACATGCATTCTGTGCTGATCGGAACTAACAGACACCTGTGTGAAAGGGGCCTACAGAGTTTCTTTGGTTCCTAATGTCATGCTTGGTTCACTTTTGATTCATCACTGTGATGGGCGGCTTTAGTGACCAGTTGTGAATTAAGGAAGGGGACGGAGCCAAGCTCAGTGTCAGAAACTTAAATTAGCTTTGCAACATTAGAGAAATTTGGGGCTTTTGGAGGCCTCTGAAAGATGTATAAGCATTTATCAGGAACATTTAGGTCCCTGCATTTTATTGTGCACCTGCAGTGTTGTAGCAAATTAAAACTAGTATTTGCCCCTGAATAGGGACCTTTTTTTTTTTGCTGTGGGCGCCCCATTGAAGATCTCCCCTCACTTCCTACCATAGTAACAACATTATCACATGGACAGGAAGTGAAGAGAAATCCCTTCAACAGAACAAAATTCATCCCTACTCTACCTTAAACTAAAAAAAAGCCAAAGATTCAACAAAAGGGACTTTTTATACTTCTGCTTTAAAGCAGAACCTTGTTTCGGACCTCTTTGTATAGATACAAGGGTTTGTGCAGTAAGAACCTGTTTATAGAATGTTTCTTTCACATGCTATTAAATACCAGCAGGTAAATGTATCTGTCTAATATATTCCTGTTTATCTTTCTATTTTTTGGGATTTTGCAGTTATGGGTGAGTAAACCGATTGCTATCATCTTCTGGTAACTGCTCGCATGGAAAATAGCTATGGAAATCTTGAATGCAAAAAAAGCATGACTCCATTTCTGTTTTCATCTAACAACAACAGTAATACAGATTACTTTGTGCATTTTTAAAAAAATCTTGGAACTAGCAACACAATTTTTATTATCATCATAACTCCCAGTATTTAAAATGATAAAAACTGGCCCTTTTAAGCCTTGTGTGTGATCATTTCACTCCAGATCAGCCAACATACGGAGACCACACTCACTTTTGCTAGTCCTGCTCTTTCTGGGAGACAAAAAATAGCGCTGTATTGCCAAAATAAGGCATTATTCTTTCACACCCGTTTAAAGCCTTGTATGTGTTAGTAACTATATGTGGGACACTTATATCTCACTGCATTCCTCATTTGTAATTGGCCCTGTAGAGGAAAATTTTGGGGAAGAAAAACCCACAAAAAAACTTAGCTTTAGTACACACAACAGATCAGATTTTTCTTTTTGTTCCCTAATCTGCCTGTAATACGTGAAAGAAGAATTGAGTATGTTGCCATAGTCAACGCAGACAATTCATAACATTTTCTAAGATTACCATACAATATACCTACATACATTGCACTGGTAATACATTGACGCCATTATAAATCTCAGCCTCATCCATGTTAATAACTGAAATTTAAGTTTGCCTCCCTTGATGTATTCACCTTTTATTACATTTGTGATCTCAGAGCACAAAGGAATTCTATCATTACTCATTTCTATTAGCCAAATGCTATGCTGGTTCTGTACAATGCTGGAATGTGAGGCATTTTGCAGCTTGTGATTCAGGGAATGCTTCTTTAAGTTTCCTTTTTTTGAAGATGCATGTGGAGTGAAGCATACAGTTGAGCCTGAGCCTGGATGAGGGCCTGGACATTGATTCCTATATGGTAGGGTAAAAAAGGCATGAGCATTTGCTTGCACACTTTGATAAATAAGGGCTTACATGTTTATTTGACACATTCTTAGGGTATGTGGACACAGACAGCTTTCATTCATATTTAGTCCTTCTTTTGTGTTTAAAATCAGGGAGGAAACTAGTGGGATATAAAGCAGTGACAAATCTGCAACCACTTTATATCCCGTTCCTTTCTATCTTTTCACATCAGGGTCTGTTATAATCTAATGAAAAATGCAGGGTTCGTTTTCATTCTGATTTCATTACATTTTAAACCCATTTTAATCTATTTTGTACAGTGCCTAGTAAAAGGGATAATACATCATGAATTGAAATTGGAAGAAGATTGAATGAAACCACATTCATTATTTTGAAGGATTAAAACTGATTAAAGACAGAAACATTATTGTGAACCTTTGAAAATACATAAAACATGGAAGCTGTCATTGAAATGTTTGTAAAGGTTCATGTATTGGGGTGGTCATCTTGACCCTGGCTTTACTGTCTAGTGAGTTACTGACTTGTCATAAGTAAACAGGATGGAAGTTCAGATTTCACTGGCAGCATGCTAATTTCAGCTAGAATCCAAAAGACAGTCCCATGGCCTGAAGCATTAAAACTCAACTACAGCTTTAGCTGTAGTTAGGATATAGTGAAGATGGCTTAGAACGTCTGTAGGCTTTTAAATGCTGTCTGAGTTCCCCTAAGGAGATTATTATGCCAAGCCCCAATTGAGGAGATCCCCCCTCACTTCCTATTCTGTTTGACAACCATCACCTGGACAGAAAGTGCAGAGAAATGATGGAGGCTCTAAACCTTTGGCTCTCACCTGAAAATATTTTATCAATGTCTTTGCCCCTATTGGTGGGATTTCCTCTCACTTCCTGTTTTGTATGGCATCCATGAAGGAGGAGACAGCAGCCATAATAACTTGACAGATGTTCTAACTCTTCCCAGTGAACCTCTAATGCAGTTGGGCTTGCATGTTGGAAATGGCAGCTCCCATGTTTGACTCCTCATTAGTTTACTTTAGAACTGCACTGAAAAAGCTTGGGTTTGATAACTGAATGAAGGTGTCTATGTGCACATACCATTGACCAGGCTCTCCAAGGCCTCTTCTCAGTGGTGAATATCCTTCTCTGCAACAGATTTAGCCATCCACTTCGCTGGCCAGATCTGGCAGATATAGGTAGCCTGGCTGATGCTGACCACCCATATTGTTCTAGGGCAGTAGTAGCAGATGTTTGACTGCCACCAGCATTCAATGTTTCACTAGTCTTAAGCTCTATCCTAGTGTTAACATTTGATCAGATCTGTCGGTTTCAAAAGTCAAAGATTATTGGCAAAGAATGTGCAACCCTCTACCAATTATCTTAATGTTTATGGCTCCTTGACACATGGAGTTTATTCTTAATATACTGTTATGTGGTGATTGTTGCTGTAAAAAGGGTCTTCAGAAGCTTTCTTGTGGGCAGAAATTGTGTGTTTGTTGCTTATAGTGCCCAGTCAGGTAAGAATTATGCCAACAAGAATTTTTTTTAATCTAGGAGCCATAACAGGCATTATCTCTTATCCGCCAACTAAAGGAAAAATGTTTCTAGTCTTGTCAGCCAATTCACCAGTAGAATAAAAAGGATCCTCAGTTTCAATATTGCAGTATAGTCTGGAAACTAAAATAATAAATTGGTTGCTATAGATTAAAAATATATATATATATTTTTTTCCAAACGCTTCAGTAGGCTAAGAGCAATGAGAAGGCTAAAGGTAGATTCACAATCTCATATCATTGCAGTCTGAGTGGTTACATCATTGTGGTACAATTGTGACAGTTCACCTGCGAAAACAAAATCTAATTTAGTGTATTATTCTTAGGTTTTATTTGGATACAAGCTGAACTCCAGACAGGTAGTTGAAATAAATTAATTTAAATTGTTGTATCTGCCAGAGGTTTTGGTATTTTGTGCAGCTAATCTTGTGATCCAGGCACCCCTGCCAGAACACACTAAAGGTCTCAACCTCTACTGCAGCAGCACAGCTTATACAAGAAGGCTGAATATGAAAGAGTAGCTAAACACCGGTCATCTATCTGCTCATTCTGCTCTCTTCAGCACATGTACACTGCACATGTACACTGTAACAAAGCCTGGATGGCTATTAATGCTATGTCTCCTCTCCCAGCCTGAACTGCTGCTGTTTTGGCGATTGCAGGAGGGTAATATCAAGGCAAATTCATGAACTTACACTTGCATTTAACAATACACATGGGGGGGGGAATTCACAAAATCTGGAGCAGGCAAAATCTGGAGCAGTTGCCCATAACAGTCAGTCAGCCT
>NW_017306499.1:1270383-1306143 GCF_000935625.1 Nanorana parkeri
CCCATTTAAGGATTTACCTTAAATGATACCTCTTGATCCGATCATCTTCTTCCCAGATAGCAAGGATAACTTGCCACAAACATGTGTCAGGGTTAAATTGTAATTCTTGTTAACTTGCTGCACACATTCCTGGCAAGTTGTAGACTTGCAGAACACTCGTAGCACAAGTTCTAGTTGACACTTTTTGAATTTGTAGCAAATTTGCTTGGCAAGTCTACAACAAGAGTCTTGCAGGTCTTAGCAAGAGCTCTGCAAGCTTGCTGGTCAGGAGACTTGCAATGCAGACTTGCTGTAATTATACAACAAAATTGTGAAGCTTGGCAAGTCTGCAATAGTTTAGCAAGTCATTTTCAAACTTGCAGCACAATTTCTTGCTATCTGGGTTCTTTCCTGTAGTTTCCAGGAGTCCCTCCACCGCTGGTTCCGGTCTCTGATCCAGCGCTGACTCCACTCTCTTGCTGGCACTTCCTGTCCCACGGAGTCTGTGCGGGTGCACGCTGCCTCCATTGACTTGTATCTCTCCTCGTCTCACGCACGCCCAAAGATCTGTACTGTGCATGCACATGCCCCATGAGCCTTTGCGGCTGCCCCAAATTTTTCAGATCTTCGGATGGTAGAGCGCGGCGGAGACACAGGTAAGTTTAAACCTTTTTCGGAACTTCTTTTTTTTAAATGTTTTTTGCATACATCTACTGCTTGCTAGCAGTAGATATATGCAAAAACCCCTTAAGGTTTAAATATCCTTTAAGCTTTGAAAATGAAACAGGGAAGCTGATTGGCTGCCATTGTACTTCTCTAGTTTTTATGAATTCCCCCCTAATGACTTCAGCAATTACATAATTGTACTCATTGTTGTTTTCGGTCATATGTGTGGGGTTCAGCTTTGAAATAGACTTTACACTGGAGTTTTAGATAGAGCAAGGAAGTTTACACTTGTCATATTGTCAGGTCTCACTGGAGATTTTCCCTGACTTCCTATGATAGTGGCAGGTAATTATCAGGATGGGTATTCAGAGACGTTCCCTTCAAAGAGGATACAAATACCAGTCTGTTTTTTAATAATGTTGGGTTAAAAATGTTGTCAGCTACTTTTTGCTGTCAGTGTTCCCAATGGGAGTTTTCCCTTAACTTCCTCTCCTGATGACTGGTGGTTTGGCTTTTCATAGGGCTATTGGATAGCACTGTAGACCTCAGTCATAAGAATCTTTGCTGTGTAGCCTCCATTTCCTTCTCCAATATGTCTGGGAGAAACATTTAGCTTGTACATGCAGAAACATTATTCTGATTTTTGTTTCCATGCGTGACAAAGTAACAGGCTCACTTTAATAGCAGCAACACCAGCTGTTAAACCTAACCTCCCTTTCAGTCTCTTGCTTTTTCATTCTGTCCACAGGATTAAAAAAGGAAGCTCAGTATAACTTCCAAAACTTGATTTGGAGTTTACACAGGGATCAAGACTGTATGTGACGGCACTGGGTGCTTGAACCACCAATCATCAGTCAGTAGCTTGGTCATGTGGTAGAAACAGAAGTCATGTGATCACCATACTGAAAGGACTGGTATTTATTTTTGCTCCTAGTGGCTGAACGGAGGTATAGGCAGCTGGTGGGACTGTCATTTAAGCAAACATGCCGCTTACATAGAAAAAGCACACGTTTATTTTAAGAACATTCAACAGACTGTGCCTAATGACTTTATATGTAGAATATATTTTTGTTGTTTGAACATTAGAAAAAAATAGTTGCTGGACTTCAACTCTACAATGCTTTCATAGATGAGGTACTTTGTATATATGTGGATTCTGTATACAGGTGGATACTACAAAATCATCTATCTTTTGTACAATCAAAGCACGCAGCGAGCTCCCTGACATGTAATTTTAATGTAAATATTTAGCAATGTCTTTGCTTTATTATGGGAATCAGCTTTGATGGCACATTACTCTTGACACATTTTCACGAGAGAAGAATTACCCTGGAACATGTATGCCAGCTATTTATAGTTTTCGAGCGTGTGGTGGGAAATGTAATTCTACCTGGGAATAATAAATAGCATCTAATGCGTAGATGTGCAATCCACCGTTACATTAGCTTTGAACTGGCACTATTAAACAGGATACCAGTCTACTCTGTACAGCTCTCACATTTGTTTTTGTCCTTTTGTATTTAAAGTCACATCAAAGTTATGTTTATGTGCAGAAAGCATTCTTGGTCTGATTAAACACCTCTCCTGACAGCAATCTGGAAGTGAGATGGATAAGCTTATTTATCGCGCTTGTACACGGAACCGGGTAGTGATTGCAGACGTCCAGGGGATTGTTGTGCAATACTTCCATTATAAACCTTCTATAAATTTACAAAATCTGTCATATTTATCCTTGTTTCCCCGCTGTACAAATATCCACATCACGAAACCTTTGATGTATTGTTGAAGAAGTAAGAATAGGATGATTGTGTAGATTGCCCACGTAAATTCCGTGTATGAAGGCTAATTCTAAATACCTAAACAAATCTTAAATAAAAGAAATTATTCTTAATTTGCTGTGTATCTTACATTGAAGTTAGACATTTCACATGGTTTTAGCTTCACTTGAGACTAAACTGTTTGTGATTTATTGATGTCTGTAGTGATTTCTTAGCCTTTGGATCTTAATGAGGTTTACATTACTATTGTCTTAAAGTGTATCTATAGCCAAGATCAAAATTGAATATATTACAGCTTACCGGTCCTTAGATAGGGTGACTGCTTTTTTTTTCAGTCTATTCTCCCTTTATTTTCATGTGGTGTTCTGTCAGTAACACATTTCCTGTCCTAGGGTGGCAACACTCACTCACTGTACTATATCTATGGAGGAACATTTTCACCTTAGGACAGGGCTAAATAATATATCCTCTTCTCCTCTTTCAACATATCATCGGGGTTAGTGTTCTGTAGTCCACAGAGACTTGGGAACAATGGGCACAGGAAGTTATCAGTTCACTAGATTTCTATCAGAATCAGTAAGTATTTTTTTGCATTTATCCAACATTAATATATAAAACAAAACACTTTCAATGTTAAGGTTAAAATATAAATCTGTTCTTCTAGTCTTGTGATCCAGGTTACCCCCGCCAAGCAGCATTTCCAATGCTGGATTTTACTGCAGCTAATAAGTAAAGGTTGGTCCAGGAAACACAGATCTGGCTGGACAGTGAAGGTACAAAAGCTTATGGATAAGTCATCCCATGGCTCTTCCCTTATCTACATGTTCATATTGTTAACAGAGGCACTGTGACTCCTAGTGCTGGTTGTTACTCTCCCAGCCTTGTGATGCATAGGGTTACCAGAGGCTGACATTAACCCCTTCATGACGGGAGACGTACACTGTACGTCCAGCCACAAAGGGACCAAATGACTCGTCACGTACACTGTACGTGATGAGTTATTTGCTGCACTAGAAGGCTGCTAACCGCTGAGAATCAGCGGTTACCTTTCAGTAATAGATGTCTAACTATCTAGAGATCCATTACTGAAAGGGTTAACCTTTTTCAGACACCCGATACCTTAATATCGGGTGTCTGAGAGTCACAGCAAAGCGGACACACATGTCGGCTTTTGCCGGCATTCTGACAGCTCGTATAGATCGAGAGATATCTCTCTCAAGCTATACTGGCTTTTTTTTTTTTTATCTTTTGACTTTCAAGAATAGATACAAAATGTTATGTATTAGACACATAATGTATCTATTCTTGAAAGTAGAATGTTTAAGTTTTCTGAAACATTCACTGACAGCTGAATCCTGAACTGCTGCAGGATCAGTGTCACTAACTTATTATCGGCTGTTCTGAAGTTTGAAGCAGCCTGATAATAAAAAAAAATGTATTAATTTATCAAGCAGTAATAGTGAGATTAATTCACAATGACTGCCTGATATAATTAAATAAATAACATTTGTCAGTATAAAAAAAGTGAAAAGTGTAAATAAATTAAAAAAAATAGTGAAAAGTGTAAAAAAATTAAAAATAAGGGACAAATAAATGAATGTATGTATTGCATTTTTTTTTAGCTGTGCTGGTTTTGTTAAAAAAAAATACTACAAATCAAAACTGGGAAAAAAAGTTTTTTTTTACGTTTTTTCCTCTTTTTTTAATTTGTATTTGTGCTAAGTGAGGCGTTAGACACACATATGTGATATAAATATATAGCCCTATCTGTCCTCTAAAAAACAATATATAATATGTGTGGGTGCACTTTGTAAGAAAGTATATTACTGACGTGGAAGAATCACACAGCAAAAATGTCAAAAGTGTGTCAGTCATTTACGAACAGAAACCAAAAACAAGCTCAGTCATGAAGGGGTTAAACAAGTTTGGGAGGTTAAGCTAGTTGTATTTAAAAACATGTGTACTCATTTTTTTAAATAAATACATATAAAATATATTCTATTTTAAGAAGACTGCACTGTGCTTTGCACAGGCTTACAAAAATGCCTTTTAGTTCTTGTTAGCCCGCTTCACAACAACCTGTCCAAGCACACATTCTTCACCACTGCCAGAATCACATAGAACAGTTGTCTTCCTTACTCTCCTGCAGCATTGCATAATGTTTACTACTACATGTGATCTTTTTAATTTCTGTGGAAACACATTCTCTGGAATTCATAAAATGTCGTAGACTCTTGCCCGTGTGACAAATTTTGCAACTGGTGATATATTTATGTACCTTTAGATGTTTACTAAGGTCAAAACAACAAAACCTTTTGCTTTTTTGTCTTAGTAAACATCTGAGGTCTTAATTTTTTATGTGCTGGCCATTTTTTTTTTCATAATGGATTTAAACAGTATTACTGTAGTATGTGCATCTACCAGCTGGTATAGAAAGGTACAGATGTGGGATTCATTCTTGTTCAAGGATGTTTGTGCAGCTCAACACGTTACAGAGCTCCCTGCCCGACTACTGCACCTTTCACATGGACAGGTACAGTAGTGGAGTGAGTGTAGCCTTATGGGGAATTGTGAGAAACTAGTTCTCCATCAAGTCCCTGTCTTGTGTTTGATAGCTAGGCTATAGAAATCACCCACTGCCATCCCCTGTCAATCACAATCATTGATGGGGGCCACATCATTGGTTACTAGGAGGCTGGCGACTGTGCGGTGGCCGCCGGCATCCTATCAACAAAAGACTCATCCCTGGCTCCATTCAGCTGCTGGCAGGGGAGTATCCAACTGAATGTGAACATAGGGGCAGGGATGCTGGTTAACATCATTGCTGAAAGCATGGCCATTGCCATATTTGGGTAATAATGATAGTCAACATCCCCAGCCCTACTGGTGGCCACTGTTGCCCCAGCAACCAATGAGCCCTCAGTGGGAAGCTGTCACATTCATTACAGCTTCCCAGCACATACATACCCCACTCTGAGAACTGGCATCTCTTTGTACACCAGCTCAGATTTGGTCTTTATTATTACCAGTTTCCTAACCTGTGAGCTGCCAGTAATTATTTTTGGCACAGCCATAGGAACAGGTTCTCAAAGTGGCGGTAATAGGAACTACCTGAATCTGTTGCAAGTGTCGGAATTGCAACTGAAATGGTCACACGGCTTTCATGGATTTAATGCATAATGTTTTAAAGGGATCCTACCACCAGTAAAGTGTTGTATATGTTTTCTTGAATTCCCCCCACTGTTTTCGGACCCTTAAAACAGAGATGGGCTGTAATGGCTTTGGTCACTGAAAATGTATTAATTAAAACTTTGTTCCCCCAACATATAAAATGTTTGAGCACCTCTGCTTTGGAAGTTTCCATTGCTAATGTCAAAGAATAACATTGTGATAATTTGCCATTCGTCATTCCATAGTAGCACTGTTTTTCTTAGATTTTGAATAGTCATAATGCAGTAGGCTTTCAGAGTGTACTTAGCTATGTATGGATTAACTCTCTCATCAGGTATCCACAGTAGTTATAACTGGGAATGTTCCCAGTGCAGGGGATTATCCATGAGTGTCCAGTGTTAAATTCAACTTATTCTTCTGTTTGCATTCAGTAATCACCAGTGATAAGATAAATCATTGAAAAGCTCCCTTGATTAGACCAAATCATTAAACACTGCTATCACTGTGACCCTGGGGAGTCGTATATGAATAATTACTGCCAATTCCTGTAGGTGAATGAGCTTTAAATTGAGAGAAAATGTATCTCATCTCTTGAAGACCAAGTTGACAGATTGTAGTAGACATTTCTGCATGATGTAAGTATGGGGCTCCCAGCCCTCCCACTCACAGAGGCCATGTAGCAAGACAAATAGTGGTTCCTTAATGCATTTGATTTATTTATGTACTGATAAGATGCTTTTCTCAAATTTTTTTTTTCTTCCTTGCTATTTTCTAAAGTATGCATAACCTGAAGTTACATTTCCCTGACCAGAAATAATTTGATATTTTTTTTTATTAATAAGTGTGATATTCTCTACAGCACACTGTATGCAAACCCAGTTATTAAAATCTCATATAAGCTTTGCATAGTAATATCATTTTAAAAGGAATTTTCAATATTTTTAAATATGCAACTTTATTTAAAAGGATAACTGGTAATCCTAATTTGAAGGTCCTTGTTGCGGTATCTTCTGTAATAGAGGGGCAATGCTCTGTCCCTATCTTCCAACTGTATTTCTGCATATTAGCCTTGTTAAACAAGCTTTGGATGGAGACTACAAGAAACCATTTCAACACACTATGCAGGCATGGTTCACCGCTGTTACATTCAGGAAACTGCTCTGAGAAATGCCATATAACTATCACTGGTGTGCATGTCAGCGTCAGAAATCAGCAGCACTGAGATACAACTAAGGATAAAAGAAGAAAGTGGCTAATGCAACAATGCCAGTTTACACGCTTAAAACTATTTTATTTTGTCGATTGAGGGACATTTGTGTTATTTGTTTGCCAGAGTATTTGGACATTGGGAAACAAAAATCAGTGACCAGCCTGGTATAACCCCTCCCAATCACAGCATGCCAGTTAGTGCTAGTGTCCGAGGAGGATGGATGTCTTTTCTCTATTGAGAAAAATGTAACGCGGCCTGCAGTTTTCCCTCTCAAGGACCCTGAGAAGCCCTAAGACTCCACATTCTGTCATCATGGGACAAATTGGTTAGGACTCCGGACAAAGCAATTTGCCTGACACCAAAGACCAGGTTGTCTTTGGCCTAGTGGATCAGGAATCCAGCTCGAAAGCAAGAGAAATCCTTCCCATATCTTAAAAAAACATCACAAGAGATGCCAGCCTGACAGGCTGGTGAGGAGTCCTAGACTACCTGACGGTGCAAAGGACTTGTTCGCTAGAGGATTCTCAACTTCAACATTCTGGAGTTTTAAACAATCTTGTTGTCTTTAAAATGCTGGACATCTTAACTGGAAGGTTACCCAATCAGGGTCCAGTTGGACAATGCCACAGCAGTGTTGTACATAAAATATGAGGGAGGAACTAGAAGTTTTGCCACAGCAGAAGAAGTAGAAAAGATTCTGTGTAAAGCAGAACTTCGGGTTCCAGCCTTGTCCACCATTTACACCCCAGGTGTGGACTATTGGCAGTAAGACTACCTTAGCCAGCAGCTTCTGGACATAGAAGAGTGGTCCTTACACCCAGAAGTGTGGACTTCCAGGCTTGTAGGTTCAACAACACCTGGACAAGTTTAACTCCAGATACAGAGATTCACTGGCTGAAGCAGTGGCTGCTCATGTGGCTCAATGAGATTGGTACAACCTGATCTACCCCTTTCTTCCCCTTTGACTCCTTCCTCATCAGCACTACAGAATCAAGATAGAAGGCATTCGGTTGATACTCAGCTTTGGACTGGCCTAGATGGATGTAGTATTCCAACATGATTAGACTCCTCGCAGATGTTCTGTGGGCTATTCTAAATTCACCAGATTTTCTGTCCCAAAGACTGATTCACCACTCATCTTCATGGTTGTTGGCTTTAATGGCATGGATTTGAAACCCTAGGTTTTGAAGCAAAGGGGCCTCCCTGCCTTTCCACGATGCTAAAACCCAGAAAGTTCACTTCCTTTAAGATCTACCATCACACATGGAAGGGATACTTCCAGTTGGCCCTAAATACTATTAAGGGTCTGATTTCAGCACTTGTGATATTGTTCCAAGGACTGTAAGCCATTTATTCTTAAACTAGACCTTCACACTGTGTATTTCTCATGTTGCTTCACATATGTGCACACCTGTTTCTACAAGGGATTTAAACTTGCTTGTACCATCACTTAAAACCACCCTTCAAACCTATCAGGGATGTTCCCCTTTTCCACATTCATTCACAATGTTATTTTCCTTGCTACCAAGACCTCTGCAAGCTGTGTGTGAGCTGGTGTCTTTGCCCTGTAAAAAAAAAAAGCCTCCTTCCTAAGGTGTTTTATGACTTTCACTTTAATCAGGACATTGTGTTCCCATCACTATTTGTCATCCCTGATGAACTCCATAAAAAAGGACCAGCGTCTCGTTCCGCCAATTCTCAGTGGCTTAGACAAATCATCACTTAAGCTTATTGTGTTAAGGAATGGGTTCCACACTTTGTTGTCAAGGCAGAATCTACTAAATCTCTTAATGGTTCTTGGGCTTTTTTGCATCAGGCAACAGTTTCCTAGATTTACAAAGCTGCCACCTGGTCTTCTGTTCACATGTTTTCTAAGTTTTAGCAGGTGGATCTTCTGGCCTCTTATCATGCTAGCTTTGGGCATAAGGTCCTCTGGCTCATTTAGCTGCAGGCAGTCCCTAGTTGTTTATAGTTGCAGTTGTTAGCATTTTGTTTGCTGTGTTAATAAATGAAAAAGAAAACAGGATTTTTGTACTCAGTGTAAAATCCTTTTCTTTCCGTTCTTTGAGGGACACAGGTTGCACCTCTATCTGTTTATGGTCTTGTTCTTGGCACTGTTTTGATTTTACCAAGCTATTTATGGGATTTTTTTTGCAGTAATAAATGGGTCACGGTAGTAATACATGGGTCATTTTTTATTTGAGTAAAAGTGGGTAGTGGGTTGCCCCAGGGTTCAGCCCTGGGACTGATCCTGTTTATCTTAGTTAAAGGAGAACTATGGGGTCAGAGTTTTTCCCCATAGTTCTCGTTAGGGTAACGGGAGGACACAAACTAGCGTCCTCCCGTTAACCTAAGCTCAGTATACCGCGAGCTACAGCTCGCGGACATAGAGAGTGGAATAAATAGTTTTTTCCAGACAATACTAAACTGTGTAGGATAGTAAATTCTGAACAGGAGATATTTGTGGCATGGGCTTCAAATGCCAAATGCAATTCAATATTGAAAAATGTAAGGTTATGCACATGGGATCAAAGGTTATGCACATGGGATTGAAAAATGTAAGGTTATGCACATGGGATCAAAGAACAGGTGCGCAGACCACAACTTGGGGGGTGTTACATTAAGGAAATCAACCATGGAAAAATATTTGGGGTTTTTCATAGATCACAGATTTGGCAATAGCATGCCATGCCAAGGAGTAGCCAGCAAAGGAAACAGGATACTGGCGTGCATGAAAAGGGGGGATTGTAGCAATGGATAAAAAAGTAATGCTTCTACTTAATAAATTACTGGTTCACCCTCATCTTGAGTATGCGGTGCAGTTTTGGTCATCAACTCTCAGGAAAGACATCCTCAAGTTTGAGAGAGTCCAGAGAAGGGCTACAAAATTAATTAGATGGGACAGAAGTCTTGAGTTATGAAGGCCACCTTCAAAAATTAAACTTATTCTCCTTAGAAAAGAGGCAATTTTGAGGGGACCTTATTGCAGCCTTCAAAATCATCAAAGGGGACAACAATATTCAAAACAAGTTGCTTACACCGAGAACTGTATTGAGAACGTGAGAACATAACAAGAGGTTAGAAGAAAGGGGTTTCAATCTAAGAGTAAGTAAAGGTTTTTTTTTTACTGTGAGAGTAGTAAAACTAAGGAATTCCCTTCCACGGGCAGTGGTATCCGCTGATAGCATAGATAAATTCAAAAAACTTCTCAACGAGTTTCTTCTTTCATTTAATATACAGGGATATGGGAAGTGTTAGAGCCATGTATATACAGACACACACATACACACATAGGTTGAACTGGATGGACTCTTGTCTTTATTCAACTCACCTATTATATTACTATGTTAACAGCTATTCATTTTTTTGTTTTTGTTTGCTAGTGTTCAAATCCTTCTGCAGGCAACTGTCACGTAGCTGGCTGGAGACTGAGTAGACAAGGGGCTAACCATGTACCTCTTGCCCCACACCTCTGGAGATGGAGACAGAGAATGTGGGCACATAGAGTGTCTCGTACTGGCTGCAGATGCTGTAGGTAGAGGAAGGAGCGGGCAAGTCTGCAGGGATCAGGTGACTTGGAGAACTTCTGGAAGATGGAGCTAGGGAGGGTTGTGCCAAGGGTGACCAGATGAGCAGGCACCGGACAGCAGAGTAGACAGGAACTAAACGAATGGCCGGAAGCAGAGTCAGAGCCATAGCTAAGGTCATACAAAGGAGGGCAGAGTAGCAGTAACACTAGAGTAGCAGTAGCACTGGGGCAGCAGGCAGGAGGAGGTCAGGATCATAGCTGTCACTTTACTTGCAAAAAAAACATTTGCTTTATTTCACACTATAGTTACTAAGTGGAGTTAACTATGATTTAAAAATTGACACATTAGTTATTATAACAAACGTTTTGACAGTGTGGTTCAGTAGGGATCATCAGTTTTCCCTACACAGTCCAAGGGTCATGAGCTGGGTTTACACACAAGGATGCAGGAACGCAGGGTAAACGCAAGAACACAAGGATAGCTGATGGCCACACAACAATTGGCTCCATTCTCAGACATTGTTTAAATAGGGAATTCGTGTCTGCTCACTAATGTGCACTGTTGTGCAAATGTGCTCTCGCCAAAACATCATCTGTGAGTGACCATCCCCTTGCGTGCACGTTTCTGTGCCGATGCACGTTTCCTCACCAATGTGTGTTTCTGTGCTCGGACTGGATTCCTGGAAAGTCTCTTACAGTATAACAAATGTAAATAAATCATCTGTTCCTTGCTTAACTCAAAGAAAAGGATTTTACTGTGAGTACAAAAGTCCTGATTTTGGTTTCCCAAAAATCACACCTGATCAAGTTCATAAGTGCACCTTTTAATTTGGGTGGGTTGAGTGTTGAACACCCTCCCAGCTTCACTGTTCTGCAAAGGTGTGTGTATGCAGTCTATGTACTTTTGTTTTAAAGTGAACCTGTGCTTTGGGTCACAGGGGCCAATGGGTCTGTTGAGAATGTTTGCAGGCTTGCAGGCCTTGACCAAACTGTATTGATTTGGTGGTTGTAGAAAAAAGATCCGGACTTTGTATTGTGTCTGGCAGGAGTATCCTGAATAGATAACATAATTACACATTTGCAACAAAAAATCTGCGCTTTTGGAAAGTAAACTAAAAGTCAAAATAGTGATCCTAAAGCTGCTATGAAAGGTGTAAAGTGAAAGTGTAAAGTGTTGTCACAGCGCTAAAGGTTTGAGATAAATATAAAAATATGTGAATATATATGGATCAAAACATGAGTGACAACCCTGTGTATAAGTCTTCAAAAAAACCTACCAATATGAATATAAAGTACCAAAAAACAGGTGTCCATAAAGGACTGAAAAAGTGCTGATGTGCAAACAATCAAAAGGAAAGCTACATTCCTCAATAAGATAAGTGAATAAATGTAACAAGATATCACACTATAAAAACCATAAAACTAAGTATATCGAAGTGAACTATAAAAAATTAAATAACCATTCAATAAAACTATTTCATAAATATGTGAAGAGGTGCAAAATAGCAGTGAAAACAGTGAAGCAAATGTAACAATCAAAATTGTATTGCAGATACAAGGATGAAAAAGATGTAAAAAATGAAAAAACGAAAAATGAAAAAACACAAGTCCTTCCAGAAATTTCAGTCCGTGATGTGAACTAACACAAACTGCACCAAAAAATATATATAAACTTAGTTTTATGGTTTTTATAGTGTGATATCCTGTTACATTTATTCACTTATCTTATTGAGGAATGTAGCTTTCCTTTTGATTGTTTGCACATCAGCACTTTTTCAGTCCTTTATGGACACCTGTTTTTTGGTACTTTATATTCATATTGGTAGGTTTTTTTGAAGACTTATACACAGGGTTGTCACTCATGTTTTGATCCATATATATTCACATATTTTTATATTTATCTCAAACCTTTAGCGCTGTGACAACACTTTACATAATTACACATTTATTGTCATATGGTAGGACTTTCAGTACTAAATTGTGGAACACTATCTCCTATTTACTTTTTAGAACTGAGAGTGCTATAAGGTATGAATATCAAGTATGCTTAAACAAATATCAGATAATTTGTAGTATAGTACATGCTTTCTTTGATTTTTATTTGAAGACAAAGAATATCTATTCTAACAAGGCTAACTTTAAGGGATAACTATAAGAAGTGATTGACACTGTGGCTAACCCATCATGAGATACTAGCTTTCTTGTCTGTAATTTCTCACTCAATGACTTTTATTGCCTACTCTGGGTTGGCATGCACAGTAAATATCAACAGACTGATACACAAGAGAATAGGCATTAATCAGAAAGAGACAGCTCTTTTAAAGAGTTTAGCACGTGTTTGTTTTAAGTTGCCATTTTTATTTCATGTCACCTTTTATTAAGCTTTTGTGTGTTTAGAAAGCAAGGCATATTATATTGCACTAGACAAATACTGACGACAAATGAGAGTTAGTCCAGAAAGACAGTCTCTGTAAGGGCACATTAATTGTCTTTCTTTTCTTAAATTTGTACAGATTATCTAAACACAGTAGAGCCTTCTTAAAGCAGAAAGTATCTGCAGTCCCACTTGTATCACATATCCCAAAAATAAGGGATTTATTTCTCATTTTAGGATAGTGGATGGAGCCATGCAAATCTTTACATTATGGCCATGTGACCAACTAGAACCAAAACAACAGGTTCTCCACTGTGGCCCAGTAAGGCCTGAACTACAGGAACCATTAGGTTCAGTAATGTTTCATTTTCTTTATTATTTAGAGATCATTTGCTATACCTTATCATGTGGTCCCTATACCCGCAAAGGTATAGATACCCTTAGTTAGGAATCCCAGCCTTATAGAAACATTTGATCTATCTGTCCGATTATTAGGTTATTTGGAGCTGTATGGGAAGGGGTGTAGGTAGTTTACAGGAGGGAGGAGGTTCAGATAAGATCTTACTAGTGTTGTGAGGGTTATTCATTGTCCGGTGAGTAGGCTGGAAGTGGGGCGCTAAAGCAGAAACATTTCAATCTGCAGTATTAAAGAGTGTCTATGGCTGGGTTTTGTAAATCAAAGATGTAGTGGAACAGAGATATATTTTACAGTTCATACATATGCATTTCTGCTTTGTATTTTTTTTAAAGTTGGGTGGAAATTAGGTGCTTGAAAGTCAAAGATAATATGATTATAAATGATTAAAGGAGAACTATGGGGTCAGTGTTTTTCCCCATAGTTCTCCTTAGGGTAACGGGAGGACACAAACTAGCGTCCTCCCGTTACCCTAAGCTCAGTATAGCTGTAGCTCGCGGTATATTCAGACGCCGCAGCCGGAGCGGATCCCGACGTAGATGACGGGATCCGCCCAGCTGCGTGAGTGACAGCTGGCTCTGCCTATCTAGAGGCAGAGCCAGCTTTTCCCGCCCCCTCCCCCGTCCGTTCCGCCAGTCAGTGCTGGCAGATCGGAGCGGGGAGAGGGGAATCCAGCCCCATGTCACTTTAACCACTTCCAGGCCGCAGTACGTCTATAGACGGTGGCCCGCAGAAGTGGTTAAAACAAGAACATGGCTGCTCTTGGTACCACTTTTAACGGCAGGCGATTGCTGTATGACTTACAACCAATCGCCTGCTGAGGACTATAAATCTCAGCAGTACTTTATAGAGAAATGCCATTGTTAAATAAAGTATTGCTGGGATGTGTAGTCCTCTATAGCCTGTGCCATTCTTTATTGCTGTAAATATTAGGGCTGCACCATATATTGGCCGCCAAAACATATTGGCCGAAAATGGCACTTTTGGCATAATGCCAAAAGTGCCATTTTTCTGCTGATACAGCGGTGCATCCGTGCTTTCTTTTTTCCCCGCTGGACGCTGCTCCGTCTCCCAGCGGGGAGGAGAGAAAGTGACAGCCGGCCAAGCGCTGCGGAAGGAGAGCGCTGTGTTTGTGGGGTTTTTTTGGGGGGGAGGGGGGGCCCAAAAAAATCTTGCACCAGGGCCCTTTGTTCCTTAGCTCCGCCACTGACTTCCAGTGTCTGTACAAAACCAAAAAATCACCCCTTTTATCTGTTTGAAACTAGCAAACAGAGAAAGGTATAATTGGGCAGGGCAATAGACAAAACAGTACAAAGGGGGTCCTCAGCACAGAAAGGAATACATGTGTGCCCTTTAGTCTTGAACAATTACAATTGAAAGCATGCTCACTCAGTGACATTTTCAGATACACCTAAATTCATTGAATGCAATTGCATTACTTTCCTTCAACAATCCAGTTAAAACAACTGGCTCCTGGTGACCGGGACTGTAAAACACATATTCATGCACCAGCGACATATGACTAAAAGTTGGTGGACACCTGGCTCTCACACTTATATGAGGTTGTTGGACATCCCATTGCAAAACAAAGGGAATTAATCTGAAATTTCCCTCATTTTTGTTACTATAACAGCCTCAACTCTTCTGGGAAGGCTTTCTGCAAATGTGTGCCCACTCAGCCATAGGAGTATTTGTGAGGTCAGGTCTGATGTTGGACAAGAAGACCTGGCTGCCAGTTCTTTTCAAAGATATTTGGAGTGTAGTTCCTCCACCCCAAGTTCACTATATGTGATTATGTACCTGGCTTTGAGGTCAGTGGTATTGTCATGCTAGAACAGAAAAGGGCCTTTACCAAACAGTAAGCTTTAAAGTGTCTTTGTTTTAGTTTTAGTACCCTTCATTGGAAACACCTGAACACAATAATTTGGATGAATCCATATACTAATAGCGATATGGTGAAGGGGGTACAAACATTTGGCCATATAGTGTCCTTTTTTAAAGAGTAGGTTTATTAGGTTTTTACACAAAATAAAAGACAGAAAACATACACAGGAAGAAAAAAAAAACAAAAAAATGCAAAGTGTTAGACAGGCTTTCCTAATCAACGCCATGTGAAAATCATGGAAGGATATTAGTGCAAGGATCATACATAGTGAAAAAGAGAAGCATATTCCAAGAAGTTACCGAAGGCTTCTGATCAGATTTCATGACATTGCCTCTACGCCTTGTGAGGGAAGTGGTCCAGATTTAACAAAGAGGGCCCCAAACCACTTAGTAAGTCCATCAGACCCATAGCAAAAAGCTCTTCTTTGCCACCACAGGAAAGCCTGGGAGAATGGATAAAATTACTATTTCTGTGGTTTCAGGCCAGGATAGGCAGGGCATGTTAGGCTGACCAAAGGCAGTCGATGTATGGCTGAAATCAGTCGTACTGAGCTGGAGTGAATAGCCAAATGTAGTTTGGCTCACTTCACTTTGGCTGGGTTATTCACTTGGCTGCCTTGGGCAGCTTTGGAAATAACTCCTTATGAGTCCTGCCTACCACCGTGACAAAGAGACTCGTAGTTCTATGTGGAGTACAGGAATACATGTCATTGCACATGTAGTCCATTGATAGTTTCTCTGCTCCCATAACTGAAAGTTCATACCTCCGTACGGACAGGGGTTTAGAGGAAGAGTTTGCAGATCCTGGGCATTGTACCCACGATCAGCTGATGACTTCTGCTGGACAGCTTGGTCTGTAAATAAATAGAGAGGAAAAGGTATAAAGTCATGCTAAATAAAAAAAAAGGAATCATATACCAAATACTGTTAGAGTTACCATACAATTACTAAAATACAATATTTTTCACTATAATGGTCCTTTAATGTGTTGTTTTTAAAGTCCGCTGGGGCTGTTTTTTTGTGTTTTTTTTTACAAATTTGTGAAAATGTTGAAACGTCTGATACATTCTTCCAGTAGGAATTCTGCTAAAATCCGACGGTTGAATTTTCACTTTAACTTCAAAAACTTTGCACTTTTCCTCCGAGCCAGATGGGAACTTGAGAAGCTTACTTTGGAGGGGATTCTAGTGCTTTTAATATTTTATCATCAACGCTAATATATACATTACCAGATGTTTGGCACCACAGTTTTCTCTTTCACTACAACTGACATGAAAGTGACTGTCATTTAAGGGGCTTGGGGTATTTCCATAAAGAGATTACTTGGCCATAGTGCAGTAAATAGGCTTATCGTCTATGCTAATTGCGTCCCTGGATATTTGGCCGCAGCTATTAAATAATAAGTGGCAAGCTTGACTTCTACATAAATCCGTTAATGTATTCCCTTTTGAATATTTGTCATATTCTGTCCCACTAAATCTCCTTGTTACATGATGTTGGATAATGACCAGATACAAAATGTTTTATCGAAATTACGTGTAAAGCTTATATATGTTGAATGCTGAAATATATCAACACAGGGCAGTGAGTTGTTACTGGTCGCTTCAAACATGGATGAATAATACTATTGTTATTTATTCTGTCTGGATTTAAAGGGCAGCTCTGGGGAGCCATTAAAATTAGTTAATGACAAATAATTCTATCCAGGAAACATTGCAAAGGCATTGTTATCAGAAAGTCCAATCAGCTGAATTTTAACTGTAATTTACATAGTCAGTTGCAGCCAGATTCACCAGGATTTTCAGTGTGCTTTTGGGTGGGTCTACAGCAGGGATAGTAAAATAAAATTCAAGGCACATGTTCAGTAGAATGTAATGGGAGGGGTGGCAGGGTTGGCTTTACATTTTTATTTATTTTCATTTTATTATTTTTATTAACTTTATTAATTTATTTGTTTTACTTAACTTTTGCGATCACAAAGGGGTTAATAAGCCCCTTTATGGAGACATCAGGGTTCTATTAGCCATCTGGTGTCTCTCCTGCCCTCCAATACAGGACATCAAGCACAGTTAGAGGTTCTGTAGAGGTTTCATGCAGAGCATTCTGGGTAGTGGGAATGGGAAATATAGAAACTGTTCATTTTACAAAAGTGGACTCCGTCTGATCCTTCGGCTAGCTTCGGCCGCCGGAGCCCTTCGGTTCAGTCTAACCGAAGGGCTGCTGTACGGGCTATTCACTATAGCCCGTACAGCTCCCAAGGCAGCCGAGCGGCTCAGCCGAGTCGAAGGCATATGCTTCGGCTCGACTGAGCCGAAGTGACACCCGGAGCGGGGCGAACAGTTGGCCTTTGGCCAGCCAAACGCCTTGCAACTAACAGCTGGGTGAAGCCAGCAATGATCTCATGGCTAGCTCAGCCCAGTTGCAATGACAGATTAGCATCCCCAGGTTACCTGCGGACACTGAACTGTCATTAAACAATGACAACTGTGCAGAGCCGGCTGTGACTTCACGACCTGCTTTGTCCAGTTGTTATTCATTGGCCGGGACCTGCTAGAAGACTGAGGCAGGTCCTGGCCAATAAAATATATTATTTTCCTTTTTTTAATCATCTTTTTTTTTTTAAATCTTTATTTCTTTTTTTAAATCTAATATTTATTTACATTTTTACAATCTGTCTTTCAAATTTTTTTTGATTTCCTATTCTGCTCTGTGCCACGGAGGTACCGAGCAGAATAGCCGAGCCGAATGTGAGCTGCCAGAGCTTCGGCTCAGCCGATCCAGATGTTGCTGAGACGAATTCCTTCTGCACTTCGGCTCAGCTGAACCGAAGCCAGCCGAAGCAAGCGGATGTACGGCTAATTTCAGCCGATGTACGGCTGAAATCAGCCATACTGAGCTAAAGTGAATAGCCGAACAGCGTTCGGCTCTATGCACTTCGGCTCGGTTATTCACTCGGCTGCCTTCGGCAGCTTTGTGAATAACCCTCTGAATTATGTAAGTAAAGTGTATTTTTGAAGATTGGAGAATTCATGTGATTGTTTTGAACCAGTGTAGATCAGTATCAGTCAGTATATATCAGGGCTATGGCAAATGTGGGCAAATCAACAAAAGCATTAAAAGATTGCCTCTATCCCAAACTTAGAACAGAGCTTTGGCAGGTGAAAGAATATTGTCATTCCAGGGCTCAGTACAGTAACTGTTTGCTACAGTTAATTTTTTTAAAGAGCACCTGTTATTGAATTAACATACACCAGCCACTTCTAGAGTGACCACAGTTTTTGCGATTTTTAAGAGCCTGTGCCGAACAGTGTGCTATGGTTTGGGTTACCTGAGCATGTTCCCAGATCACAACCAGTGAAACTTTTGCATGATAACAGCAACATTCTAAACTACAAAAAACAGGGAAACCAATTGTAGATGTTGAATGTTTGTAATCCAGCCTTTTAGTGTCATCTATACCATTTATTTTGCAGACAGACTGGCATGCATTTTATACTCATCTTTTCACTTGTACTGCAAAAGGCCAAATACACAAAATACTGAGGTATTAATTAGCGTTCCACCAATGCCAACACTTTTTATAGGTTTCATTAAAATACTGCCATTCGCCACTGCCATAAGACCTACGTCGCTGTCTTCCAATTGCTGTCTGATGTTGTCCACGATATGCGTGTCCAGTGGAGGCATTAAGCTGATTCTACTTCTAAAGGCATGTTTCACCCTTGTCACTGTTAAGAAATCTGCCCCCAACAATAACTGTCAACTGGATACTGGAAAACATGTAATGACATGGCAATTGTGCATGGCATTCAGTACTTTAGCAAGTTAATCCAGTAAGGATTCACATCTACTTTAACTCCCATTCACTAGAGCAGATAGTTCTCCCTGCAGCTCTTATGTTATTTTTAAAGATGATAACCCCATGTACTATGCATACTCTGTATTATATGGGATATTAGTTGTTGGCTGCAGTATCATCTCAGAGTGTTTGCTGTATGTTTTTGCTGGTGTTTCTTATTTAAGTTTGACAGAAGATTATATTTTTGTTTAGATTGTAGATGCACTTTAAAAATCTAACCGTGCCTGATTTGTGGCTATGTTACAAAGACATATCGCTCTGCTCACAATGTCAGTTTGGATGATTTGGTTAGATATGGCACTCTATATATTCAGAAGGACAGCTCCATGCTCTTGTGGTGTATAGCAGATTCCGTGGGAGTTGAAATCTTACTTAGATGTGTGAGGTCTCAAGCAGTCTGACAAGCAGCTCACAGCCATCTGCAGTTTTGTTAGTTGTCAGTTTGACGAAACCAAGAGCAGCTTGTTAGTTATTTGCAGATAATTTCTTTAAGGAGCAGAAAATGAGATTGAGCTACAGTGACGCTCCCTACCGGATCTGCCCACTTGTCCTGTAACATGTAGCAGAAGGACAGAGGCCGATCTTTTTGTCAAAAATGTATTCAGCTATCATGTGGATGAATATTAATAATGTTTTATATTTATTATATTATCTCCCAAGAAAAAGTGGGGGACAATATGGAGCTGTTGCCCAGATTGACACATTTTCCTTTCCCAGTTTTTATGCAGGAGGTGCACTCTTACTGCGCTAAAACTCAGAGGACGTAACGAAGAGGATTTTTGGGTGAAAAATATAAATACCAAAACTATTCTTTTAAAATCATTTTGGCCAGACACCTTTGTGGCGGTTGAAGTTGGTTGCTGACTGTGCATGCCAGACCAGACCAAACTAACCTTTTCATGCTCCAGACATTAGGTGCCAATTTACAAGATTATCTGCAGAGAGTTTGATACTTGTAGACCAATGTTTGGGCCACCACTATCTTTAACAGCTGAGAGATGTCTATTTGGATCAATTTGCTGCCTTGTTGAAAAATCCCATTTGTGACTGCAATCTGTGGATTAACATTCCTCCGTATGGTTTCCTGTGTTGAAAGAACTTACAGTATGTTCTGTTGCGGAGCTAGGACTATGCAGTTGTACTGTCAGCTCTGCTCTCAAGCTAGCAATTAGGAACCAGAGTGTTTTCATACAAATTTCCTTTAAAAACAACAAAAACATAATTAGTTATCATCCTTAGAAACACTATTTCTATTACAACATTACTTACAAAATTATAGAAGCCAAATATTTTTTTTCTTTAGGTTTTGAAATTTACGCCATCAAAATTATCTTGCACAGCTCAAAAAAAAATGTGGGTGTCCAAACCATTATTGTTTAAAATGTACTGTTCCTAAAAATTGCAGTGCCAAAAATTATGGTAACAAAAATTCTAAATTGCCCACCACAAAAAAAAATACACTGCCACCAGGGCTGCATTAAGGCCAACTGTTGCCCTATGCACAGCCCAACAATAATGCCCCCCACGGCCCCTCCACTAACTGACCAGACTGAGGAAAATTGAATAAGGTTTATACATTTTCACATTTTGATTTCACTTTCAGGAACTTATCAGAGTCTTAAAGTGACATTAAACTCAGGAGTTAAATCTTAAAAATGCATTCAAGGACCGTAACTATTAACAAAAATGTATCTTATTTGTGTATCACTCGGCTGTAGATCCCCAAATATCTCTGAATTGGTGCCGACACTGTGCTTCCTCCTCCAAACCCGCTCCCGAGGTGGACTACAATTTCACACTTAGTTTACTAATTTGTATTTTGGTTGTAGCGTCGGCTACTTTACAACACACACAGGGACCATGGGGAACAAAAAGTAGCCACCCTCCAGAAAAAAGGACAGTCTCAGCACAAATCCAGAGATAATTTGAGGATCTACTGCTGTGTGATACACAATTAAGATTTTGTTAATAGTTAAAAGAGAACTATGGGATAAGTGTTTTTCCCCATAGTTCTCTTTAGGGTCATGGGAGGACATATACTAACCTCCTCCCCTGACCCAAAGCGCAGAATATTATTGGCTATTGCCTGCAATATACTGAGAGCGCCGCAGCCAGGACGGATCCCGACAATACTATTGAGATCCACCCAGCTGTGTGAGCGGCAGCTGGCTCTGCCTATCTAGAGACAGAGCCAGCTGTGCCCACCCTCTCCCCCTTTGGTTCTTCCACTCAGCGCCAGAGGATCAGGGAGGGGAGGGGGGAATACCTGCATTGAGACAATCAGGAATTGAGTGGATCAGTTGCATGTTTGTGCTCACTTCCCGATTGATAGAGCCGACCTGTGACAGCTTCTTTGTCACAGGTCGGCTCTAACTATGAGAAATTACTCCCCTCACAGATCTCCTTTTAGGCACTTGAATGCATTTTTAAGATTTAACTCCTGAGTTGTGTGTCACTAAGACTCTGCTAAGTGCTGAAAGTGAAATCAAAATTTTAAAATGTATAAACCTTATTTGGGTTTTCTTCAAGGTAAGCCCCATGCCAGATGCCACAACTATATGCAATAAAAACATGTTCTATTAATTTATTTAACCAATTAGGCATGGATCAAAATCAAACAACTGACCAAGGCCCTTTATTTGGAAATGATGGAGGGAAATTACATCTTTGGTAAATGTATAATTAAAAAAATAATATCTTTACTGTATATTTGTTTGCAAATAAGTTAATTTTTCAATTGAGTAAAAAATTCTCACTTTGATGTTCACAAATTCTCACTTTGATGTTAACAAGAAATGGAAAATTAAATTAAAACTTGTTAAATATTTTTTTACTTTGAACTTAGAACCTTGTATGCAAATTATTTACTAATATCTTAATATTTATGTAAGTTTTAAAAAGGTTTGTTCTACATTTTTTAATTGCAAAGTCTTTGATGGAGTTTCTGCCGGGAAATGAGCCCTAGAGAAGTCTACGGGCTGTAATGGACCCATGCAGGCAGGAGAGAGAGGGCTTGCAGTGCGGGATGTAAATAAACAAGGGAACCCACAGCAGTTGATTCTCAATAAGTAGACCTCTGTGGAGGTGAAGGGTGGGATCATTAAGCTCAGGGCAAAGGGGCAAAAAGGATAAGTGAACTTTGTTTTAAAGTTCATTACCCTTTAAGGGCCGGAGTTAAAACTCCGTGGTGCCCCGTTCCCTTGGTGCTCTAAGCATGTGCTTATTTTGCCTAATGGTTAATCCAGCCTTGACTGTGCCACAATAGTAGCATATATGTGTCCTACAATTTTATACAGTTGATACAGTATTCTGAGAGTGCTGGCATCACTGACATATTTAGCATAACACATTTGATTTCACAGCACCTGGCCCTACAAATCCTTTCCCTATTTATTTCTAACTGTTGCTAGAAATCGCAGGTGCACCAGAAATATAGAAAAGGGGCTAATTTCCAACTCACAAGGCACTAAGGCATACGATCAGGTGCAAGAGACACAGTGTCACCTATATTTATTGGATGTCCAAATATATTTATCAGCCACACTTGTGTTCAGTTTTCACGGATACATGATCTGCAGTAAGAGCTGTAATGAAATGAATAAGAAATAGGAGAAGCTGCACTCGGACTGCAGTGACATGTGAGCAGTGCTCTGTACTGGCCTACCTTTTCTGTAGGCTTCACTTTGAGCTACATTCTTAACAAGATCGTTAAGTGTGCATGTTTGGTGAACAAAAGAATATGCATAATAGTTGGATTTTTTATTGCTTTCTAAATAAGTACCAAAAGATACACATATTTGGTCAGCTTTGGTCAATAAAACAGGCCTATCTTTTGTTGTAATACTGCATTTGTTGTCCTGAGCCTGGGTGGCTGAACAGATGTATAACAGATTATTGCAAAAAGGTTTAGAGAGTTAAAGCACTTACGGGCATAAAAGAATATTCGTCCAATCCCGTCGTTTATGGTCAGATTGTCTGTAGGCCCAGACCAAAAGTAGATTGCAATTTTGGATTAGCTTGATTGCTGTTTCTCTTTCCCCAGACAGGCAATTGACATCTGTAGGATGCTCTGTCCTTAAAGTTTATCTAAAGCTTAAACCTTTTTTTTAACTTTAGATAGAGGAGGTTAAAACTGCTGTCATAAAACTGCAGTGTCTCTTTAGGGAGATTTCCTTTCTCTTCCTGTCCTGTACAGTAGGTTCAACAGAAGGTGAGGGGATATCTTTCCAATCTGAGTGATTTCCCCTCTTAAACAGTTATCACAGAAACAAGTGTCCCCAATGAAAATTTCCCTCTATTCCTGTTCTGACACTGTCCTTCCTTCTGGAGGGTGGCTATTTGTGTTCCCCACGGTCCCTGTGCAGTTATTTCTTAATTGTGCAATGACAACGTGAAAGTGGTTTTATCTTCTCACCACTTTATCCAAATCTAAAAACAAATCTTTACTTTTAGGTGTACTTTACGGACAATACAAACATTGTTGCTGAGCAATTTGTTGGCCGCTGTATTGTGTACAAATGGCCTACTACTATTTAATATCTAGCTTCAAGCAGGATAGTAGCTTTAAGCTGGGTATACACTAGATTTTTTTTTTAGAATTTTGTAGAATTTAGAATCTATTCCCCATCCAGGGTAAACAGTGCGAGTGGAGAAATCTCCCACTGCAGCCACTGTATTTTGACAGTTGGCCCCGCAGGTTGTGAAAATACCTGAACATTAACTGCATCAGCTTGGATGCAATCGCTGTTCAACTAACAATTTCCTGTCCGGCTCCCTCAATTTTTTAATTGAAGGATGTCAGGCAGAAGGCAGCAAACAGGGCCACCCACTAAGTTCATTTTCAGCCAGTTGATCAAGAAGTGTAGCCAGCTTTAGTGATGGGAAAATCAGTAAGCCAATCACATAGGCCGAAAATATAATTTCTTGGGGTGCGCAAAATTCCACCGTTGACATGGTTACAGGGAAGCGACACTTGCATTTTTGCTTTAATAAATCATACATGGCTTTGTATTAACATTCAATTATAAAATGTTACAATTATATATTTTATTGATTTATTTTAAAACAATTGGAGCTCTGTACCCTAAAAGTGCCTAGTGATAAATCTGTACTTTATATCTAAAAATGCTGCTTTGCACTTGTCCAGTATTCAAAAAAGGGCAGTCTGGGGGTGTATAGTAATGGTAGCCCTATGCCACAGGCCATTGATATAGGAAGAAACAGGGTGATAATGTGGGCAGAATTTAAGGCTTTTCACTTAGACAGTACAGCAGGGTTTTATATTACATAAAAGCACTGTCAGGTTGAAAGTACCTTGCTCCTAGGAAAAGCTTTGATTGAAATCTTGTACTTCATCAGAGGGTGGCATCAATCGATATCAAAGGGGTCTTTTAGTGACCAGTGTGGCAGTGCATTGGAGAGTCATAATAAATACCCAGTCCACAGTATGCAGCCAAATAAACTGTTATGGTAGCCAACTGTAGGGTCTTTGAAACTATTTCCGTACACATTAAATCACGCTTTATTCCTTTATGTTCCTCCTATTTCATGTGATCTGTATGTGCCTGGAATTGATATTATTCTATGTATAGCCTATTTTTGTTGTTAAGATATGCATAGAGTAGTGGAGTGTTAAAACCCCTGTCATGTAATTTATTTGCTGTATTTTTATCAATCAGCATAGGTGTGCTCCCAGTGTTTTCCAGGTGTGCTTGTGCACGCCCTAATCACCCCGGGGACAACACTAAAACCGCAACAGTGGGCACTGTGTTTTACTCACTGAGCTGGTGGAGAGATCACAAAATCTCTCTGTGAGTGGTTCAGCAATACAGAGCGCAGTAGCCTTGACACTTACATTCCTCACATAACAGCTGCAGCCTTTGGTTCCAGGGAAGCTGCGAGGGAGCGTGGTTGTGACTTCCCATCCTAACAGGAAGCCACATACCAGGCTCCCTGCTTCATTACTGCATCCCTGCTGGAAGAGTTAAGTTACAGTTGAAGAGATGTGAATGCAGGATGCCTTAGGTCTGTGTATGCATGTGTGTATGTATGTTTGTATGTATGTATATATGTATGTATCACATGTGCGTGTGTGTATGTTTTGTGTGCAAACCCTAATCCAATATCAATCAGGAAATGTTCCTTTACTTTCTGTTCCAGATATGTAGTGGATTTACTAAATAAAAATGAGCATGTCCACTTCGCAAGGTGAATAATCACTTCATAAGGGAGTTTTAATTTAGCTTAATGAATGTTGTGAAACTTCCATTCGCAAAGAATACCCAATCATGGGCAAGGGAAATTAAAAACAGAACAGTATTTTTAAAAGCACATGTTTGGATGATAATGATAGAAGTCAGCACAGCTTCCCCTGATTGACTAAGCTTAGTGCAAATTATTATAAAAGGGCAACAAGACCCCTATCGCATTGTTATGTACATTACTTGGCCAACTGTAATGCCCCCATTTGCTATGTAATACCAGGTTCCACCAACAGGCAGCTCTTCAGGTGAAAGAATGTTATTAAATTTCTTGGCTCTGGTGGTGTGGCTTCCCTTTAAGGAAACACAAAGAATACTTATATAAAGTACACAATGATCTTCCTTTAAAACAGTCGACGTGCAGAAAGTTCACCAAAGTGAAATTGGAAAATAAAACACATATTTATCAGAGTATAACCCTCTCCCCTGTTGAGGGAGAAGTGTTCTAATATACAGAAACAGAGTTGAGGGAGCTGTTTTTGTAACTGTAACAGAAATATAACTAATTTTATTTAGCTT
Organism: Nanorana parkeri; assembly: GCF_000935625.1. Classification (NCBI taxonomy): domain Eukaryota; kingdom Metazoa; phylum Chordata; class Amphibia; order Anura; family Dicroglossidae; genus Nanorana; species Nanorana parkeri. Next base: position 1,296,028 of record NW_017306499.1, read on the forward strand.
GGGTAGAGTTGACATATTTGGCTCTGTAATGTTGAAAGCCTTATCTGGTGTCCTGTAGGTGTAAGTGACCAAGGTATGGAAATGGCTGAAGCTTGAATTTTATCCAAGAATATTCAGCTTGTCTTGAAACCTTCACTTGTACGTTTCACTTTATGGCCAAATGCAGGGCATGTTCCCAGTGAATGCACAAAAGGCCATTTTCATTAAAAGCTGATTGGTCATAAAAGGAAATTGGCAGCTGATATAAAATACCTGTCGCAGAGCTGTTTTTGCGAGTGGGATGGCGGGGCAGGAATGTGTTTTAAGAGCAGACAGCAATATGGACATTTAACTTCTCAATTTAGAGTCATAGGTCATACTGTTAGCTCAAGAATTCCTAATGAAAAATTAAAGAGGAACTGTGCTTTGAACATTTACTGTTTTTTTAAAAAACATGCCACATGTAATTACCTGTTATTCTTTCATCTTATTAATTATGCTATTAATTTTTGTGTTAAAGTAGACTTAAAATTAAATTGAATCCACATTTTATTTTTTGTTTTGGATAGAGTGGAGAGGGATTAGATCACCTGTCAGTTTTTTTAAAATGCTATCTATGTCCTTATTAGGGAGATTCAACCTCTCTATTTGTCCTGCTGACCATTATCACTGAAAGTGCAAGTGAAAGTCCCACATTTTGGGTCACTAGAACAGGGATAAATTGGGAATCTTCCAATGGTGGCACTAGATCTGGTGACCCTGCTGACCACCAGGGATTCCCTTTTCTTTGTAGGGATTTCTTACTTCCTGTTATAGGACAGGATGTGAAGCGAAATCTCCCCAATAGTACTCATATGACAAAAAAGCTGACAGGGGATATAACCCTCCCTTACTCTGTTTTGCTTTATTTCTTCTTTAACATGAAATACATCACATTTTGGGAAGATAATTTTCACATCAACTCGGTGGGAATTTGTGGTTTCTGGTATACAGAACAAAGGCCCATCCACTGTATGTTGTGATTCCTAGAATAACATTTGAAACCCTTTTTCGTATGCCGGGTCTGTGATTTTGGTAATATCCCTAGTCCTGAGTGCAAACAGAGTTTTGTGTACTTGAATCCTTTGGAAACTTCATAGACCGAGGAAGTGTGAGGGTTGGGTATTGCTTTGTCTAGCAGGTGTTCTATTTTAAAATTAGCAAAATCCATCTCATGGCACTGAAAGCTAATATATAGACAAATGTAGTATGGATTTATATACATCTAAATAAATAAACCATGAGGCGTGATCCATTTAAATCAGACTTTCTGTAAAAAAATGATGTAACAGAGAAGCGTATATTTTTCCCTAATCGTTGTAAAATAAGTGAGAACTTTAAAAATGTTACCTATATTAGGGTGTCAAGAACCTGGCCCAACTCCACCATATGCTGATGTGTACTTGGCATATTTTTCTGCATCTCTTTGATCAACTTTTGGCATGCTAGTCATATGATGCGTGATGGGGCCAAATTCAATGCAAGGTCTGATTCTATTTTATGGCTGAGAAGAAGTAATAATAGGAATCCTCAGCCACAGTGTTTTCAGAGTGTTGGCTATGTATATACTACCATCAGCATTTTATTTCTCTAACCTCATTGCAGGTCCATAGAAATACTCAGAAACGCTCACAGCTTATAATTGCAAGGAATAGGCTGTCAGGTGCACATAAACAAAGCAGAGATGCAAGGCTGCTGGCACGTTCCGCCGCACATGTCTTCTTATGAAATAAATACAAGTGTTTGGGGCTTATTGTTCCAACAGTCAGTTGATGATTAGGGAAGGTTTTGGTTATGAGATCATGGAACTATGTTCATATATCCAACCTGCTTGTGAAAGGTGAAAGAAGGTGGGAATGTTTATAGGTGAATATTACCTTACCTTTTGCTGAGTTAGTCCCTTTGCCACTGATAAATGAAACACAACACAACATAAGTTAAATAGACTCCTTGGATGTACCTGTAGGAAGGAGTTATGAAACATGGATGCCGTGCTACAGCCCTAAATCAGGTTAGAACTGCTTCTCTTCTGTTACTAGTCTATGGCAATGCAAAAACATCTTGAAGAAGGTTAAATAGTTCAGGAGGAGGTTAAGTGCAGGTCATAGGCACCTGTCAATGAATTCTGAATGATCTCAGAAGCATCTCAAACTGATGTCTAAAGCAAGCTGAGATTGCCCAAAGACACAAGTCCAACACAGGTTAACTGAGGTCCATAAAGTAGAAATTTCCCAGATCTCGGTAATTTGTGATTGCTTGCTATGGACAACAGCTTCCTTTTACCTTTACTCTGGTTTTAAGGCTCGGTGGCTCCTTTTTCCCTCCAGAGGCTCTAGATCTTGGCTACTCATAGCAGGAACTCAAAGTCAGTTGGAGACATTTTAGGGCCGATAGATGTTCTGGCATCATGTAAAAAAAAAAAAAGTTGGACACTTTGCATACTTTTTTTTTAGTCTTTTGTAATGCAAGTGGGAGTTTTAAAATATAAATGCATTTTCTGTGATGTAATCCGCTCATTCATCTTAATTAAACAGAAAGAAGAGTGTTCTTTGTTTAGACAAGTGAATCCTTTATGCTTTTGATATATAAAAAATAAACGTTTTTCTTCTGCATGCAGGTGCAGATATAGACCAATAGAATAAAAAGCACATAATACTTTGTGGGTAGGAAACAAGAAAATTCCTCTGAACGTAAAGCTTTAAAAAGGAAACACTGATAAAATTCAAGAGGATGTTTACCCAGTGTTCAGTACAGCGCTACAATGAGCGAGGACAAAAACTGTCTATCCAGGGAGAGGCGATTGCTTCAAAATGACCCCTGAAAGCTTTTACATTGCTTTCAACGGCACCAAAGGCAAACAAAGCCCTGACAGGAAAAATGCTAAGATCCAGCCAAGAAAACAGTCTTAATGTGTTAAGTGCAGCATCAGTTTTACAGACCTTCTGAAAGACTATCTACTGCTGTCACTGGCTTGCAGAAGGTCTGTCATGATAAAGGCTCTGATTTTCACTATTTGCTGTACATTGGTTTTTTTGGAGCTCAGCTCGGTTGTTATAGATGTGAGGTGTTTGGCGCCAAGTGTAAATTTCAGTGTGCCAGCTATGTCCCTATCCTGTGGATTACTCCAAACTCTTACAGGGACCTTGTCATCAGATTAAACCATTGCAGGTAAAAGCACAGACAAAACAAGCATTTTAATAGATTACTTGCAGTGCTTTTTCTTTCAATATTTTTATTTTTTACCTGCGATGTGCCTCTGAACTTGCTAGCAAATTTGAATTCTTCTTGAATGTCTGTTCACTATCACAGCCCCTCTCTCCCTTCTCATCATAGCCCTCTCCTCCCTTGAGTGTTTCTAATCACTGTCTGTGCTGTCGCAGCTCCTCCACCCCTGCCTACATAAACTTTTATGCATATTTTGAGGGAGGAGAGAAGACAATACTATAGTGCAGGGGTAGCAAATCTTCGGCCCTCCAGCTGGGTGAAACTACAAATCCTATAATGCCTCTGCCTCTGGAAGTCATGTCTGTACCTGTCAGTGTCCTGCAATGCCTAATGGGATTTGTAATTTCACCACGTCTGGAGGGCCAACATTTGGCTACCCCTGCTATAGGGTATTATTTGAGTGCCAGCTGAGTCTGCTTTTTCTGCTGACATCACAATTAAGATGGAGGCACCCTGCAGTAGTCTCAGGCCTTATAGATATATACACAATGGAAGCTCTTACTGGTAAAAATAAATGCATAAAATACATTACATGCTATAGGAACATTGTTGTTTAAATAATGGTCTGGCAACAGGGTTTCTTTAATACAATCACTAACCCTTAATCTAACCTTTTATATCAACATTTAGCCCTAAAACTCATGCTCCCCTCACACTATAGCATTCTGTTGTGGTCCATTACCAAACGCATATGTTACTGTTCAGTATTCTGAGTGTTGATGTGTGTCGTGCTTAGCCAGCCCAATCATTTAAAAGTGGCTGCCAATGCATAGTGGAATGTTGTAGTGCAGACCCATTTTCAACTAGTGTACTTGTGTGTTGGGGTGTTAGGGCAATACTGCTACTCCGAGCCATGAGAATGAACACTTAAAGTGAACCTCTACTTTGCCCTTACCTCAGTGCTGTGTAAGCTCAGCAGTGCAGTTTCTGAAAGTGCTTGTTGCCTTGACGTCATGCTGGTCTAGTAGCTTTACTATTTGCAGTCAGTGATGTGGAACAAATAGGCAGATCAGGAGTTGTGACTTCACCTCACTGCATTCTTGTTCCAGGTCAGTGGCTCAGGGAAGATAGAGAAAATCCGGCAACTAGCATTTATAGAGAAATGGCAGCAAAGGCTGCCTACAGGACTGGTAAGCTGCAATATATTAAATGTTTGCTTTTGGGTTTAGATACACTTTAAAGGCTAAGTTTACCTTTAATACCATATTTCATGTTACACCCATATTCAGGGTGTAACATGAAACATATTAAATCAATTAGTAAGACCGCGCTAGACGAAAACTACTCAAAACGATAACAGCTGCAATGCTAATGAGTATAACACTCTCATAAAGTGAAAACCACTGCGCTCACTTCCAGCCCCCCACCCCCAACCTGCCTCCCCCTTACCTGAATCGTGGGGTTCATCTCCCCTTAGGCTGTTGACAGTTTTTAAATCTGGTGCGGCTGTGCATGGCCCCACCTTGCACTGCAGCATCACCAATTCACAGGCAGGAACTGTGAACGGAGTAACTACAAGTCCTGTCTGCCCCTGCAACAGAGGGTCTTGTGGTTCTTGATGGAATACAAGTGAGGTGACGTCACCACAATTGTTGTCCATTTATACTTCAGGGACTGAATTAAGGGGATGCAGGAGCCAGAACATTGCACCTGCAATTCACAAATTGTGGTTGCAATGCTTTACTGGCAAAAAGATAATACATGCACCTTTATGAACATGTTTTTATTTTTTAAAGGTGGACTTTACCTTTAAATTGATAACTTTTAACACATACATCTAGAAAAAAAAGATGGGCATGTGCCTTTAAATCAATAATCTTTATAAACAAGCCAACCTTAAGGGATCTTTTAAACGCTAGGTCCTTCTTTGCTGTTTTTAGGTTTGTGACACTGTAAGAGAGTATTCTCCCTAATTATCTTGATGTGACAACTTATTCCCGTTATCTTCATTGCTTGGTTGATTATTCAAGAGGAGGGATAAGATTGTAATATCCATGATTGATAGCCACTTATCTATTTCAGGAGGTGTACTTGTAGAAGAATTGTAACATATTTGGAAGCATGTTTTAAACTGGCATTGTGTTAACCTGACAGTTCTCAGGACATCTCTAGTTTTTTTTTACTGCAGTATCAAAGTATAAATGTATAATTTCTGATCACTGTATTCTATATATTTAAAGGTGTAGTGAGACTTAGAAAGAAAATCTAAAGAGTATAACCTGAAAAAATATACCTAATAGCTCAATAAGTAAATTAGAGAAACCCCATAGATCTGTAATAGTTAGAAATTTTGCAGAGACCAAACAGATTACAGATGCTGTAGCTATTAAAAAATGGTGTTAGTTGTGATCGGAAATATTGTCCTTGTTGTCCCTGGCAACCAATCAACAATCAATTTTATTGTTCCAACACGGGAAACAAATCTACACGTTTATTTAGAAGGGTAACATTATTTTTGCTGTGCCATGAGCAACAAGTAGAAGAGAGTCCTGCATTTACCAGAGATGGCTTTTAGCCTTGCATAAGTACATAGGTAAATAAAAGTGCTGAAAAGTAGTTTACACTGGCAGCTTGGCTGAAAATCTGCTATCCTTGAAGGAATTGTGGGAAATACATTAAAGGGTCTCTCCTGGCTTTAGTTAACGTAACTGCATTTGTAAGCAGCTGTTACCGAATGTAAACTGGAGTTCAGTATCGTATAGTTTCCCATCGCAGCTGATCCAATTTACCGAATCTGGTTTTACAAAATGCTGTCTGGAAGAACCGATGAACAGGGATGAAGAAGATTTGTTCACTGGAATGTAACGGTGCACTATATTCATGAACAAGATGCATACACACAGGGAAGTTCCTTTAATGAGGCAGCCTGAGGCAGCATTTCTTTGGTTCAAGTGGAGGGGTGGCATGCAGAGAGCCATACACAATGTTTACAGCGTGCCTGCTGCACCCTTTCCGGCAACAGTGTACACTGTTGCCGGCGTCCTGCTGAGCTCCTGGGCTCCTGAGCTCCGTCCTGCCAGGAGCTCGGCAGGATGCCAGCCAGATCGTCCCAGGTTGCTAAGACCTGGGAGGGGAGATGCAGAGCCCTTACACATCTTCCCCTTCCCCCCGATCTCCACCAGCACTAAATCCCCCCCACCGATGGTGTGCACCATTCAGCACACCCCCAACCCCCCCGCCTCAGGTGACAAAATGGCTAGGGGGGAAACCTCTGCATATAGATGAGAACATTCTATGTGCTTGGTACTTCTTTTCTTGAAGGCATTACTACAGCACACCTCTCTACTGCCACTCCATTTTTTTGTCTATCTGGTAATCATTCTTTTTTTTTAGTAACCTGGTCATTCGGGAACACGCCTACTTTTCATGCTGGAACACTCACTGTAGGCCCGCTCTTAAAAGTTTTTTATAGTCCTCAATCCGATTCATTCTTGCTTTAGACATTTTAATGGCAAGAAGCATAGGGGGAAGAAGTTAGTTGAGGATTACACAATCCTTTTCAGTCACAGTAATCACGCATAACTGCAGCCTTCTGTCACATTATTCCTTTATGCTCCAAAGCTTGGCTGCAGTGGGTCTAGAAAAAGTGCTTGGAACCTGGGAAAAGTTCACCATCTCTCTCCTTGGCTCTGATTCAGGATCATACAAAAGGATGCAAGGAGAGTATATGGATTTACCTACTAGGCAGACATCTGCACAAGATAAATAACAGCAGTCAGGCACTGTAACAGGGTTTCTTTAATACAATCACTAACCCTTAATCTAACCTTTTATATCAACATTTAGCCCTAAAACTCATGCTCCCCTCACACTATAGCATTCTGTTGTGGTCCATTACCAAACGCATATGTTACTGTTCAGTATTCTGAGTGTTGATGTGTGTCGTGCTTAGCCAGCCCAATCATTTAAAAGTGGCTGCCAATGCATAGTGGAATGTTGTAGTGCAGACCCATTTTCAACTAGTGTACTTGTGTGTTGGGGTGTTAGGGCAATACTGCTACTCCGAGCCATGAGAATGAACACTTAAAGTGAACCTCTACTTTGCCCTTACCTCAGTGCTGTGTAAGCTCAGCAGTGCAGTTTCTGAAAGTGCTTGTTGCCTTGACGTCATGCTGGTCTAGTAGCTTTACTATTTGCAGTCAGTGATGTGGAACAAATAGGCAGATCAGGAGTTGTGACTTCACCTCACTGCATTCTTGTTCCAGGTCAGTGGCTCAGGGAAGATAGAGAAAATCCGGCAACTAGCATTTATAGAGAAATGGCAGCAAAGGCTGCCTACAGGACTGGTAAGCTGCAATATATTAAATGTTTGCTTTTGGGTTTAGATACACTTTAAAGGCTAAGTTTACCTTTAATACCATATTTCATGTTACACCCATATTCAGGGTGTAACATGAAACATATTAAATCAATTAGTAAGACCGCGCTAGACGAAAACTACTCAAAACGATAACAGCTGCAATGCTAATGAGTATAACACTCTCATAAAGTGAAAACCACTGCGCTCACTTCCAGCCCCCCACCCCCAACCTGCCTCCCCCTTACCTGAATCGTGGGGTTCATCTCCCCTTAGGCTGTTGACAGTTTTTAAATCTGGTGCGGCTGTGCATGGCCCCACCTTGCACTGCAGCATCACCAATTCACAGGCAGGAACTGTGAACGGAGTAACTACAAGTCCTGTCTGCCCCTGCAACAGAGGGTCTTGTGGTTCTTGATGGAATACAAGTGAGGTGACGTCACCACAATTGTTGTCCATTTATACTTCAGGGACTGAATTAAGGGGATGCAGGAGCCAGAACATTGCACCTGCAATTCACAAATTGTGGTTGCAATGCTTTACTGGCAAAAAGATAATACATGCACCTTTATGAACATGTTTTTATTTTTTAAAGGTGGACTTTACCTTTAAATTGATAACTTTTAACACATACATCTAGAAAAAAAAGATGGGCATGTGCCTTTAAATCAATAATCTTTATAAACAAGCCAACCTTAAGGGATCTTTTAAACGCTAGGTCCTTCTTTGCTGTTTTTAGGTTTGTGACACTGTAAGAGAGTATTCTCCCTAATTATCTTGATGTGACAACTTATTCCCGTTATCTTCATTGCTTGGTTGATTATTCAAGAGGAGGGATAAGATTGTAATATCCATGATTGATAGCCACTTATCTATTTCAGGAGGTGTACTTGTAGAAGAATTGTAACATATTTGGAAGCATGTTTTAAACTGGCATTGTGTTAACCTGACAGTTCTCAGGACATCTCTAGTTTTTTTTTACTGCAGTATCAAAGTATAAATGTATAATTTCTGATCACTGTATTCTATATATTTAAAGGTGTAGTGAGACTTAGAAAGAAAATCTAAAGAGTATAACCTGAAAAAATATACCTAATAGCTCAATAAGTAAATTAGAGAAACCCCATAGATCTGTAATAGTTAGAAATTTTGCAGAGACCAAACAGATTACAGATGCTGTAGCTATTAAAAAATGGTGTTAGTTGTGATCGGAAATATTGTCCTTGTTGTCCCTGGCAACCAATCAACAATCAATTTTATTGTTCCAACACGGGAAACAAATCTACACGTTTATTTAGAAGGGTAACATTATTTTTGCTGTGCCATGAGCAACAAGTAGAAGAGAGTCCTGCATTTACCAGAGATGGCTTTTAGCCTTGCATAAGTACATAGGTAAATAAAAGTGCTGAAAAGTAGTTTACACTGGCAGCTTGGCTGAAAATCTGCTATCCTTGAAGGAATTGTGGGAAATACATTAAAGGGTCTCTCCTGGCTTTAGTTAACGTAACTGCATTTGTAAGCAGCTGTTACCGAATGTAAACTGGAGTTCAGTATCGTATAGTTTCCCATCGCAGCTGATCCAATTTACCGAATCTGGTTTTACAAAATGCTGTCTGGAAGAACCGATGAACAGGGATGAAGAAGATTTGTTCACTGGAATGTAACGGTGCACTATATTCATGAACAAGATGCATACACACAGGGAAGTTCCTTTAATGAGGCAGCCTGAGGCAGCATTTCTTTGGTTCAAGTGGAGGGGTGGCATGCAGAGAGCCATACACAATGTTTACAGCGTGCCTGCTGCACCCTTTCCGGCAACAGTGTACACTGTTGCCGGCGTCCTGCTGAGCTCCTGGGCTCCTGAGCTCCGTCCTGCCAGGAGCTCGGCAGGATGCCAGCCAGATCGTCCCAGGTTGCTAAGACCTGGGAGGGGAGATGCAGAGCCCTTACACATCTTCCCCTTCCCCCCGATCTCCACCAGCACTAAATCCCCCCCACCGATGGTGTGCACCATTCAGCACACCCCCAACCCCCCCGCCTCAGGTGACAAAATGGCTAGGGGGGAAACCTCTGCATATAGATGAGAACATTCTATGTGCTTGGTACTTCTTTTCTTGAAGGCATTACTACAGCACACCTCTCTACTGCCACTCCATTTTTTTGTCTATCTGGTGATCATTCTTTTTTTTTAGTAACCTCGTCATTCGGGAACACGCCTACTTTTCATGCTGGAACACTCACTGTAGGCCCGCTCTTAAAAGTTTTTTATAGTCCTCAATCCGATTCATTCTTGCTTTAGACATTTTAATGGCAAGAAGCATAGGGGGAAGAAGTTAGTTGAGGATTACACAATCCTTTTCAGTCACAGTAATCACGCATAACTGCAGCCTTCTGTCACATTATTCCTTTATGCTCCAAAGCTTGGCTGCAGTGGGTCTAGAAAAAGTGCTTGGAACCTGGGAAAAGTTCACCATCTCTCTCCTTGGCTCTGATTCAGGATCATACAAAAGGATGCAAGGAGAGTATATGGATTTACCTACTAGGCAGACATCTGCACAAGATAAATAACAGCAGTC